>NC_065523.1:1987253-2002657 GCF_006386435.1 Epinephelus moara | reverse complement strand
TTTAATATTCTATTTTATTCTATTTTATTCTAATGTCTACTTTAATATTTTATTTTATTTTATTTTATTTTAATGTCTACTTTAATATTTATTTTACTTATTTCATTGTCTATTTTAGTATTTTATTTATATCTTCATCTTTATCTCTTGTTTCCATTCATGCTGTATTTCTATTTCTACTTTGCACGGAGCATTGGAACAAAAACAATTTCCCCCCGGGGATTAATAAAGTATTCTGAATCTGAATCTGAATCTGAATGGTATATTGTGTGTGGTGGCTTTTTATATTGATTGCTGTGTATTGGGTGTGCGCCATTCACGCCATGAGTCATGCATTGTGTTTTTATTGTTGTCACGTTGTTGTTTCGATCTTGAGTATTTGATATTGTGAGATCTTGAACACTGTCATTTGGTGGTGCTATTGATATGATAATATATGTCGCCAGATTGGCATTGTTTGTGTGATGGCATTATTCAGCTGCAATTTTGTCGTCAAAGGTGCTGTGGTCCCCTGTCTCACTTGCTACTGTGTTTTTGTTGTGACGGTATGAGAGTAATATGTGGTATTTCTGGATTGCATTATAAGATTTTCCTGCATGGCCCCACCAGAATTTCCACACCAAAATCGCCACTGATGCAGTGTACAGTCAGAAAACACACTTTATATAACACAGGGACAGGGGGCACTGGTTGAATTTTGGGATGTGGTGGTGTAGCAGTGGGCGTGTCCACATTGATGTAGCAACACAGTTTAGACACGATGTAAACTTTATATCACACTGGTTGCAACAGAGTCAAGATCCCAAGTGAATGGATTTAAAGTGTAGCTTTACACCAGAGGATTTTGGAGGAGGAGGGAGAACAGTTGCTGGCCAGAAGCGGACTAGCTAATACTGGGAGGGGTCCCAGTGGGCAGTTACAAATATCATGCGGTGGGAAAAAAAGGAAACACCGAGAAAGAGAGGGAGAGACTTCCTTGCTGGGTTTACCATGCATTCTGACAAAATTCCTTCACAGACATCCTCCACCACACACGAGGGAAAATAGCTCCATCAGATGCAGCCTGCCACAACCTGAGAAACAACAAGTCCTTCGTACCAGTGAGAGAGTCATTCAATTTATTTTGAAAGGAAAAAAGAGATTTTTCTTTTTTTTATTGAAAATGTAAAATTAGATCCTTGGGGCAGGAAGCCCCCTCAGAAAATCTCCAGGGGCATCCTGCTTAAAAATGCCATTTAGTTAGATTATCAAGTATATATTCATATGTGACTTTTCATAGTTTAGATGTAGTAATAGTATAGTATTGTGGTTCTAACAGTAGCATTCATCAGCATAAAAAAAAACTGGGTCCGGATTGTGACCCTGACCTGGGGAACCCACTTGTTGTATTGGTCATTACTGGTTTGTGAAAATTAATTGTTGTTACTGTAACTTGCTTTCCTGTAATTTAAAGCATTCTCTGGCACAAGAATTTCCTTCGGCACAAATGAAATTCTATTGAACTGAATTGAACTGAATGAATCCTTGTCTGATCATGTTAGCCAGTTAACACTAAATCACAGGTCAGCAACTGTCCATAACAGTGAGGTGAACTAGTTAGCTAACAGTTGCATACTATTGAAACATACTGGCCAGTCAGCTGTATTATTATTCCAAGTGTTCAGACATTCTTGTTAGCCGCAATGAATTGTTTAGTAACTCTTCGAGCAACAGACTTAAGACTATCTGCCAATAATTTTAACAACTCAGTATTGTATGCACCATAAAAGTGTATGTTTATACGTGGCACTGTAGGCCGCACTACACATTATTGTAGGCCCAGGTTAACATGCAACTCAGTTTTAAACAGTACATGTAGAGAGTCCCTGCTCCATCTCTTTTTCAGCTAAGCTCCCTGCATTAATGGGTTAGGGTTTGGATTTTAGTTTGTTTCATTTAATTAAATTTCCTTATCCGCTGCGAGGGTCATAAGGACAGAGGGATGTCGTATGCTGTAAAGCCCTGTGAGGCAAATTGTGATTTGTGATATTGGGCTTTATAAATAAAATTGAATTGAATTAAATAGTCCCAACAATGGGGCAAGGTGCTCCTTTACAAGATTTTTGTGCTATAACAACAGCATTGGCAACTCTATCAATTACTTTCTCCTAACAGTGTTTGTTTATGCATCATCGTCCAGCACATAGTAAAATCATATCTAAATATTATTTAATTTCACACTAAATTGACATTGTTCTTGGGGGACTTCTTCCCCCATTATACCCTAATAGTTAGCTTTGTTAAAAATGTAATATTGACATTCATGCCAGTAAAGCGTATTTGAATATTTGAATTTTGAGAGGTGGTGGAGTAGCAGTGGGTGTGTCCATGTTGATATAGCAACACAGTGTAGACGACAGAGAGAGACAGAAAGTAACTACTAATGCCACAGAAATGTGCTCATTACTTTTGTATTATTTCAAACCATTTCATCAGCCAGTGATGCCTGTTATTATGTTCTCTCACGTCATGTTTCAAAGCACATAAATGTGAGCAGGACTGTTGAAGAACAGTCTAAAATTGATTATTGTATTAGTTAATGGGGAGTTATTATATTACCAACTATAATCCTGCAGACTGTTTCCATGGTAACAGAAATGAATATTTCTAGTTACAGACTGATGCAGTAGTCATGGCAACATCAGTGACCTGGGTGTTGTAGCTGTCTAGTAGGAGCTGGACAGAGTCCTGGTCTTCTTGGGTGATGTGCTCAATGATCCTCTCCAAGTCTGACACCATGCCTGCAGCACAAAAAACAAACAAAACAAAACAGCTCAGTACTAAGAAAAGGTGAGCCTTTATCACCAACAGGAGCATTTTTTTTTTATAATGACCAAACATTCTAGTAATTATACTGCCTAGTTCCACATCTCTGCATGTAGATCAGTGTTTTTCAATTAGATAATTATTTAGTTAACTTTAATTAAATAATGACAACTAAATATCAAATTAATCCTAATTTGAAAAATTATGTAACACAATACAATCTGATAAAGCAATATCACTACAAGTAATTTTCTTAGAATGTCAGCTGTGAAGAACTAAATGCTTGTTCTGTCCATTGAAACCACCAAAATAAAAACTTACCACAATAGAACTGAAACATTATTTAATTAATACTAATAGTTTTCATCTGATTTCCACAACATGCACATGTTGAAATCAAAGCACTTACTGTAAAGGAAGTGGTGATGCAGCTCAGTGTTAAAGCAGCAGCACTGTGCAGTGACCTGTTGGTGTTGTTAAGAGAAATGGACACACACAGCCTCTGACAGCTTCTCTTTCTCCCTCTCTGATAAAACAATAGCTGTGTAATCTTGGTTCTCTTCTTGCTCCACACCTTCCCTTCCTCCCTCACTCTCTAAGCCCTGGATTAACTCTGGCCACCTGTGCTTCTACCTGCATGCTTTACCTGGAGCATGTGCTGTACCTGAGCAAGGTACCCACTTGCCTTCAGTAGAAGGCAAGGAAATATCTTAGACATGTCTCCATGCTCAAATCTCTAGTTGTACACATCAAATACCTAAATCCAATTTCTTAAAAACACAAATTGTCCCCCCAATTCTAAATAGCCTAAATGATTGAAATTGAACAAAAGTATTAAATGTATCAAAAATGTGACGTGATAAGGACAAAATACGCACATTTTGTTATTGGGATATTTATTCCTATAAAGATGATTAATGCATGGATATGAATTTATTTAAATAAATCTGATTTTGTTGGGTCAACTTGTGTAACTTGTAAGTATTTATTGTGCTCTGTAAAAACATGATCAGTTAGTTTAACCAAGCTCAGTTAGGGGCTCATATTCTGATAATCATCCATATCCACTCATATATACACTAGTCCCATATACTCGGAGAAAGGGAAGATGATGAGGAGAATTGGGAATCTGTGAGAGGCAAGAGATGAAAATGTGAGTGGACATAACATGCCTGAGACCCTGAAACTAGAAGTAGCATTAACTAACAGCTAAGCAGTGAAAAGGAGGGTGATGGCTGGCTCCATGTACTATGACCACTTTCAGTTAACACTCTGTATAACCTCCTTGTGTTGATTAAATAAAAAAAAAAANTGTGTGTGTGTAATGTTGAAGATCTGCATTCTGTAAACTTCCTGTCTTAAATAAAGTTGTGTGAAAAAAAAAGAGACCACATCCGACGGCCAAGTAGCACGTACGTTCTGCGCCTGCGTGACAGGAAATAACGCAAAAAAGGGAAACCGGAAGTCCGTTGAATGCATGAGATCAACAAAGTCGCGCGGAGTGACAGAGTAATACATCCTGTCAGCCGAGGGATTTCCTATCTGTGCAGCCGAGCACCGCAGCACCTCCACGGGCTATTACATCCAGACGCTCCCGGTGTTTCCTCCGCAGGCTCCACTTCACTCAACTTCACTCAGCTGCCCGACAAACAAGCTGCTTCTTCCCACTTTAACCTGAATAACAAACCAGGGCTTGGTGCTCCGGTTGGATCCAAACGGAGAGCCGGGGCTAACGTTAGCTGGGAAGCTAGCGTAGGCTAACTGGCTGTGCTTTCCTCCGGTCATGCTGCGGCTAACGCTCCGCTAGCCGCTCCCAGCTAGCTTCGGTTTGTTATTCAGGTTAAAGTCGAAAGAAGCAGCGGATCTGTCGGGCAGCTGAGTGAAGTGGAGCCTGAGGAGGAAGCATCGGTTAGCCCCGGTTTCACTACAGGCATATTCACTCGCTACAGGGGCGAGGATATAACACCTGAACAGCCAGTCAGAGGGATCTCTCTCACCGACAAGCTCCGCTGCCGACTCAACATGCTCAATCAGCCGAAAATTTAGAATGAATGATGAACTAACTATTAGTTAATGGTCAGTTCCTCAGTAACTCATGATCAAATTTCAGAGGAGTAGTTAGGAACTAACGAGGAACTAACTATTAGGCCTACTTAATCATTACCTACCTTTTTTGTGTAACCTAAAGTAAAGTGAGACATCAAAATGAGTAGGTAATAGGTTCGTTTGAGATGAGCCAGTCCTGTGCAGATTCGATCACCGGCGATCGGCGCACAATGCATGCCGGTTAGTTTTGTGTCCGACTTCATCCCGACTTGCTCTGACGTATTACAAAAGTGGACGTCGATAAAGCCGCGAGAGCGAAGCGGTCACAGTTTTTAGAGCCAGGCGCTGCAGTTGCTCTCCACCGACTGCACCGCATGGCTTTCACCTGATCTAACAGCTGATTGGTTTAGACGTCGACTCAACAAGATGACGTTTTAGATAAACTACTCATTTTTGTTGAAGTCTAGAGATTAAGATTGTATTTGTCTGACCTGAAGGTTTATTCTGTGAACAGAAAACATGTTGTGTGACTGATGGTGAAAACAAACTGATATATGGGTCTGATCACTTTTTCAATGAACTGATATCATTCCAGACAGGATGTAAGTGTGTCTGTGACTTCCTGCACGGACTGAAGGCTGCTGGAAACTGTCTGGAAACTGTCCGACTTCACCGCAGCTTTTTGTCACCGCCCCCCGCTGCGGCCACCTGCTCTCGTCTACTTTTCAGGCGAGGCACAGTTCATCTCGAACAAGCCTATTGATTACTGAATCATTACCTACTCATTAATTACTCTTTACCGTAAAGTAAAGTGAGACATCAAAATGAGTAGGTAATGATTCCCTACTCATTACCTACTCGTTTTGATGTCTCACTTTACTTTAGGGTACACAAAAAGAGTAACTAATGAGTAGGTAATGATTACTGAATCATTACCTACTCATTTTGATGTCTCATTTTACTTTAGGGTACACAAAAAGAGTAACTAATGATTAGGTAATGATTACTGAATCATTACCTACTCATTTTGATGTCTCACTTTACTTTAGGGTACACAAAAAGAGTAACTAATGAGTAGGTAATGATTAAGTAATAGTTAGTTCCTCATTAGTTCCTCAGTAACTACTCCTCTGAAATTTGATCAGGAGTTACTGAAGAACTGACCATTAACTAATAGTTAGTTCCTCATTCATTCCAAATTTGTTTCATAGTAACTACTTTAAATTTTGTGCACCTCAAACAACTGTACTGTGAACAACGGTGTGATCAGTATACAGTACTTTACACGCAGCCCCCATGATAAATTCTTTAAGCTTAGCCTACCTAAAATGTGACACACTATCATATTTATTTCTAAGGCATCATCGTACAGAATAACATGGATGGTCATATTAATGTGTATGTGGTCTGAAAATAATGAATAAAACTCTTCTCAAGAATCCTGCTGTCTGATTATTTTTGTTAAGGAACTAATTGTAAAGATGATGATGAAGTAATGAAAGACTACTCATTATGTGTCACTTTACTTTAGGACATAAAAAGGTTAACTAATGGACGGGTTATTGAGTAATGATTCTGCACTGATGAAGTAACTAGTTCACTAATTATTAAGTCGTGATTAACCCCTCTATGAAATTTGATCATGAGTTAATGAGGAACTGACCATTAACTAATAGTTAGTTCCTCATTAGTTCCTCAGTAACTACTCCTCTGAAATTTGATCGTGAGTTACTGAGGAACTGACCATTAACTAATAGTTAGTTTCTCATTCATTCCTCATTAGTTCCTCAGTAACCACTCTAATTTTGTGTACCTTAGTTCCTCAGTAACTACTCATTAGTTCCTCAGTAACTACTCCTCTGAAATTTGATCATGAGTTACTGAGGAACTGACCATTAACTAATAGTTAGTTCCTCATTAGTTCCTCATTCATTCTTCTCTAGTTCCTCATTCGTTCCTCATTAGTTCCTCAGTAACCACTCTAATTTTGTGTACCTTAGTTCCTCAGTAACTACTCATTAGTTCCTCATTAGTTCCTCAGTAACTACTCCTCAGAAATTTGATCATGAGTTACTGAGGAACTGACCATTAACTAATAGTTAGTTCCTCATTATTTCCTCCATAACTACTCTAATTTTGTGTACCTTAGTTCCTCAGTAACTAGCCTACTCATTAGTTCCTCATTAGTTCCTCAGTAACTACTCTAATTTTGTGTACCTCATGCTGGCAATCTCAAGCGCTCTGTGGGCATGATTTGCATGCGTGCAATTAACAAAAAATGACAACTGATTGTGTCCCCCCCAAACTTGTCATCAGATCTGTACACATGTCTGTGCCTTTCCCTTATTCCTCATGTGTCAGCTGTTTTCCCCTCCCCTTTGTTTCTTGTGGTACCTTGTTTGTCTCTCTAGCCGTTTTCTCAATACACAAGTTCAGCAGTTCGGACTTGTGGATTTGGCAAGTTCAGACTTGGCAAGTCCGCGCGAGAGTCCGGACTTCCCAAGAACGGGAGGACGGGAGTACAGTCATTTCTGCTTTTGGAACAGCAGCGAACTTGATGGTGTCACCACCTGCGCTCGCCTTGCCTGTTGTACTGTGTGTTGTATCCATGCATTTAGAATAAAACAATATAATCACAGCCCAGCCCTGCGGCTTTTCATCGACATTGTAAGAAATTAATGTGTCTATGTTTTTAACGTTTCAACATATATAACTGACACACAAAAACATATAAATAGCCAAAATATTTTCATAAAATGTCTTTTAAAACCTTTTCCCCGCAGCTTGATCATATTTAATCTATAGCCTATCCAATTCCCGCACCTGGCCTCTGATTATAATCAAAAGTCAGGTGCGGGGGGAAAGTTTGTGGAGAGTTGGTGCTTATTGTGATCGTGAGCATTGGCGAGATGGAAATCAAAAATCAATAACGGACATGGATCGGAGAAGGGAAATCAAAAATCAATAACGGACATGGATCGGAGAAGGCATCTTGGTGCATGTTATTGCAGCAGGATTGCTGTACCTGCAGGCTGAGGAGGAGGCTGCCCAGCTGAGGAGGCAGATCCGAGAAAGACAGCGGAGAATGAGGCGGAGGATGAGACGTGAGACGAATGAAATGAATGAATGAAAAGTTAAAAGTAGCCTACTCATTATGCAGAGTGACCCAATTTCAAGTGTTGTAATCATCATATACATGAATATGTATTGAGTATTAATTGATCAACGTATGCTACATGTAAGCAGCATTTAAATGTTGTCATGGTATAACTAATTTTAACACCTCTCACTAGAGTACTAGTCTAATCTATAACAACGCACATCAACTTGTAAATATGAAACTTACAACATATAAAACAAACTATCTGAAAAGTAACTATAGCTATCAAATAAATGTAGCTTGAGTAGAATGTACAGTATTTCCCTCTCAGTATAAAGTAGCACAAAATGAAAATACCCAAAGTACAAGTACATCAAATTTGTACTTAAGTACTTGAGTAAATAGTTACTGTCCATCACTGCATTTGTCTCATCATTATGCTTTCTGTCTGCATTTTTATGGAGACTTGATAGTTTACTTGGTACACCTAGAAAAAACAAAAGCAGTTTAATATTGTATTAAGTCTAACATTTTACTGAAGTGTTGACTTGTAGATTGTGGTGCTGTTGAACTGTACTGGATTATAATGACAGCAGTTGCTCATTTAGTCTGTCCCCACCAATATAAATGGGATCAAACAGGTCAGATGTTAAGAGGAAAAGTTTATTCAGCCATCAGGTATACAATTCATATCAGATAATCAATTTTTAAAATGCTGTTGAATATATACTACAATAAATACATCCATCCATCCATCTTCTAACCGCTTCACAGTCGCGGGGGGGGGGGGGCAGGAGTCTATCCCAGCTGACATTGGGCGAGAGGCAGGGTACACCCTGGACAGGGCTGACATGTAGAGACAGACAACCATTCACACTCGCATTCACACCTACGGACAATTTAGAGTTATCAGTTAACCTAATCCCCAATCTGCATGTCTTTGGACTGTGGGAGGAAGCCGGACTGCCCGGAGAGAACCCACGCTGACACGGGGAGAACATGCAAACTCCGCACAGAAGGGCTCCCACACCCGGGATCGAACCGGGAACCCTCTTGCTGTGAGGCAACAGTGCTAACCACCACCCCACTGTGCCGCCCACAATAAATGCAATTAATCTTTAAATACAATAAATTAATTACAATAAATTCTTAAATTAAAATCATTATTGAATGGTAAAAACACCTAAATAAGCAAAAGAATACAAAGAACAACAATTAAATGAACAATGTTACAATATTTAATAATATAATAACATATCTTATATAGCCTACTGAGACTGAATGTTGCCCATTAGACATTCCCCAAACGAATTACATTTCATAGCCTATTTAACCACTACAGAGATATCAGTGACGAATTTAAAAGGACTACCCGAGAGAAGCTGCTCCTCTCTCCCTGCCTACAGGGCTGTCCCTCCTTGAGGCAATGAATGAGGAAATAATCGCCCAGCGTTTAATAGGCTACGCAAAATGGGGTCAAACCCCCGGCGACTATTAGGTGCGCGGCGGCTGTATGCCACCCGGCGACTATTTGGAAATATAGCCTATGGTATGTGACGATAATCATATGTGTATAATAACAGCAGAAGTGTGACTAATGGTAACAGCAAGCAGCAGGAGGCATCTGGCAGGACCACGGCAGCTCTTGTAGGCTGAAATCAAGACGATCACATTAACCAGTGCGCAATCATCAGACTTTACAATTATCACGGGAAAACAATCTTTGTTATATCGAGATAACGAAATAATAAGTGGTTATCACGAGATAACAGTGCACACAAAAAAATAAAAAATACATGGCCGTTCTCATATTCCGTAGCTACTGGACAGCTATGTTGTCAATGTAATAATACGTCGGTTATGCCCAGGTATTGAATCAAATGTGATTTTAAGATATTTTTGCTTAGTTCACCTTATTGTCTATTTGTCTCATCGTGTTTCATGGACACGACGATGTGAATAGCGCTGTTGCAGCTCATTTCTGCTCACTTTTGAGGACTTCCGGGTCTGTTTTCCTCTGCTGAATGAAACCATGGCGACACGAAATGCGGGTACCTTATTGGTGTAGCGCGATCACGTGACGGCCGTGCCACTACTCGCGTACCAAATCTCATTACGCTCAGGAGGAACTGATC
Source organism: Epinephelus moara (assembly GCF_006386435.1). Lineage (NCBI taxonomy): Eukaryota > Metazoa > Chordata > Actinopteri > Perciformes > Serranidae > Epinephelus > Epinephelus moara. Next base: position 1,992,571 of record NC_065523.1, on the reverse strand, counting down.
AATACGCTTAGACGGAACAAGTGCCGAATTACGACCCCGATCACAGGACTCTTGCGGGGTTATGAGCTACGAACTCCCGCTGATTAGCTGAACATGATCTTTTTATGAAGTAAAGATCGTGTAGTCCCCAGATGTCGGAGCGGAAATCAGTTTCTGTGAGACTTTTTCTGATTCACCTTACGGCCTAAAAGCAACGAAATTAAAATGGGACACACACCATTGTGGTTTGTTTGTTCCTCATCCTATAGCACATTCCATACATTTAAGGGGATTTTCCTTATTTTGATATAATAAGGGATAGAGCTCACAATTGACTCCCAAATGATGAGAAATAGATAATTGATTCACTATCACCTGCATTCACTTAATAGGTTTTCTCATCTCCACTGAATTGATGGATTTGCTAAATGTAATTTTCTACAATCAATAGATAAATGTCATGTGATTATTTCCTATAAACTGATCATTTCGGAAATGTCATAATTTACAATCAATTATGTGATAAATGCGATGATTCACATAAAATAGTTTGATTAAATGCATCATCTGAAATTTACATAGGAATCAGTAGATAAATGTGATAAATAGTCTTTCACTAATATTAATTTACACATTTGGTGAATTTAATTAGGAATACTTGAATTGTTAGATTTAATAGGTGTTCTTATCTACATATATTTTGTCCCTTTGACGCGGAATTTAACATGATATTATGCTGAAATGCTGAAATTTTTTTTCACTTAGGCCTACGCATTTAGCCTGTCAGCAATATTATGCCACGCCACCTCCCTTGCTCTATTAATTGCTGCAGTATTGCCTTTTTTCGTAATTATGTCCTTATAGTCCTCATACACTTCCATAATGAGCGTTTGCTCCACCGCAGAAAAAGCCTCCACTCGCTCCTTTCCTTTGCTTTTTGACATTTTGCAACATTTTTGGCACTCAGCTAGTGTGGGCTTTTTATTTTCTCTGGGCGGGTGCATGGGTTGAGGCTTAACATGTGAGGCTTGAATTAGCGTCAAGCCAGCTGATTTTACTTGATGGAATTGATGGGTTGGCGCTAGATTGGGAGCTGGCGTTTAGTCAAACTTCAAGATTACACCTTAGTCTGGATATTCTTAGCTACGTTGATGGAATACCCCCCAGCTCTCTCCATTTCAAACAGCATGATGACTTTACTGAGCAGATCATGTTGCCGCCTACCGCTAAAATGTTAGCTTTGTAAACAAGTTATACCATACTGGTTTTAAAATTTCCATAAAACTGACTGGATATTAATGGTGGACAGAGAATGAGCTTCAGGGGCGACACCACTCTATTTGGTTTCAATCTGATCAAGTGCCACCAGGGCCACAATCACCAGTAGCCTATGGTATATGGATGTTGATATATATTTGTATTTGCCATGCATACAGAGAGATGTCATATGTTGTAATAGTGGGCCAGCATAGCTATAAAATCATTAATTTTTGTGATAAAAGCACCAAATTTGTCAGATATGTTGACAAATATATTAATTGGATCCACTCCAAAATGTAATGGCTTCTAAGTTGGACCTAGTCTTGCCACCAGACAATCAAAGATCTCCGCTTTCTGATAGTCTGGGGACACTCCTTTCTAAAGTGTGTTTAACACACCGGAGAAAACGGCCGGCAACAAAGCAACGCCTCTTGCATTTTTGAAAAGGACACGCCCTCCCGGAAATGTGCACTCCCCCTTTTCTCGTCCGCAAGGAAACAAACACACAGAGAGCTTGAAAATGGATGCCGAGAGATTTAACTCCGTTTTATCAAACGTGTGCTCAGTCCACAAGATTGTGGAAATGAAGGACTTACAGCGACTTTGATTAAAACTTTTAATGCAGTCGGACTATGTTTACAAGCACAAGAGTTCAGCGAGCCACCGAAGGACCGCCCTGCGGATTTACTATTGGTTCTGCAACATAGGGAGTTTTTTTAAACTCTGAAATAGTATCCGCCCATCTAAACACAAAATCAGGGAGAAAGACATCAGTCTTTAGTTAAGCAAAGCGTCTAAAGACTGACTTGTGAGTCTGTTGGACCATGCTACATGCCTTTAACAAGTTTTGTGAAAACTGGTTGGACAGTTTTCATGTAATCCTCATCCAAAAACACACCCCCCCGAGTTGGGTCAACATTGTTCATTTTTGCGATAAAAGCGCCACATATTAAGCTATAAATGTACCAAATGTGGCGCTTTTATTGCAAAAATGAACAATTCTTTAGCTATGCCGCCCAATTTATTAGTTTGTTAGCAGAATTATACAAAAACTGCCTGACCGATTTTCACAAAATTCGGTGGAGGGATGTAACACATGCCAACTTAGAATAGGCTACATTAAATTTTGATCCAACTCAGGGGGCATGTCCACGGGCCGCCCACACGTGGCTGCCCATTCACTTCCATTAATTTTTTGGATGAGGATTACGTGAAAACTGTCCAACCGATTTTCACAAAACTTGGTGGAGGCATGTAGCATGGTCCAACTTAGAAACCATTACATTCTGGAGTGGATCCAATTAACGGGACGGGTCCATGGGCAGGTAGGATTCAATTGCCTGCTCTGGCCACCAGGGGGCGAGTTTCTGATGCTCCAATATCCAGATTTGTTCTCAATATATTTGTCAACACATCTGCCAAATTTGGTGCTTTTATCACAAAACTGAACGATTCTAGAAAAATATTGATCTATGCCGCCCCACTATAAAGCTCTCTGAGGCACATTGTGATTTATGATATGGGCAGTGGTGTAGTGGAGGGTATACACAGGTATACCCACTTCATTTTCTGGCCATTTACAGTATAACCACCTATCAGCCAAAGCCAGCTATTGGAATATACAGGAACGTTTACCCACATTCTCCTCGGTAACCTACCCATTTACCAAGTAGTACACCCAGGTCATTAACTACCACTACACCACTGGATTTTGGGCTATACAAATAAAATTGAAACTGAAATGGACTTGAGTTAGGCATTTATTTTTAGAATTCTCTGTTAATTAAATGTATGTGAAAATTAGGGACAGCTTTAACGGTTAATTGCATATGTTTACAGTGTGAATTCTCTGAATGAAGAAGGTGATCACTACATGAATGCTCACCACAGAAGCAGAGAGGCACATGCACTAATATGAGTGTTCATGTGCCCAGAGTGTGATCTAACACTTTTTTTAATCTATCTTTTTGAAGCTAGTAGTGATACTTAGTGTTAGTCTGTGATAGTCTGTTAGTAGTAGACCGAACTTAAAACCAGAAATCTGTTTTGAATAAAGAAACAACACCTGGCTGCCACTCAACAGCCTGAGGCAAGAATTGTTTTCATACCTCCCAATAAAGAGAGACTGCATTAATTATTTTATGTCTACTAACAGTTTTACCACAAAACAATAATTGAGTTTTTGCTGTTTTACAAGAATTGTAATTGTGTTTATGAGGGTACCACGTATATAATTTTACACAGTCTCTCTATAAGACAGGTCACAAGATTATCAGATAACGCAGAACCTGGTTGCATATTCTTACTGGGGCCTCTGGAAGTCTTCCCAGAGGAAGCTGCCTGCTTTGCCCAGCTGATCATCCAACACTGCTGAGCACCTTTTACATGAGCTGCAGGGGTCTGACACAAGAACTTTTAGTATTGACATAAGTAGAGGGTATATGGAGGTATACGGGGTATACCCATCTGTTTTTCTGGCACGTTACAGTATACCCACCTATCAGACGAAAAGCCATTAGAATACATAGGAGAGTATACCCACTTCCTCCTCAGTAACCGACCTATCTAACTAGTAGTACACCTTCTCGTTAACTTCCACTACACCACTGACTGACATCCACTGCCTTTATTACATGAACCCCTGCCTCCCCACTGAGACAACAATCTCTCCTACAGGAAATCATTTTTTATTTCAACCATTCACTGTAAAACCCAACCCATCCATTACCCATAATTTTAATGTAAAGTCAACACAAATGCCCCAGACTGTCAGAATGACATAAAACCTTTTGTTCACTTGACACAAAAACTAATCCCTTATGAGCTTGACAGGATTTTTTTAAAAAATGTTAAGTCAATAATTTCTGTGTTTTGAGTTAATTTGACTGAAATCTTAAAAAGCCAATTTCCCCTAAATTAGCATACACATGTGTCACCAGGCAATTCGAGTCACAAATCACCTGGATATTAATGGAGTGTACTCCCTTACGGTTCACATAAGTGATGGCTTGGGTATCTGGGGCACGCAACTGTACATGTGTGCAGTCAATTGCTCCCAGTACCCCAGGGAATCCACATTTCAACAAGAAACCTCACTTCGTTTCGAGCTGGCTCTCAGGTGTGGATGGAAAAACGATGTGCTCATTGGCATGTCGGACTAGACTAGACGTCACTGCATGTATAGCCGAACTGACAGTTCTTTGACTGGTCCCTGCCACTGCGGCCACGGTGTGCTGGAAAGACCTGGTGGCGAAGAAAGTCAGAACCACTGTCACCTTTACAGCAACAGGGAGAGCACAGGTGCCACCGGGGTGCGCATCAGAGGCCACAATGCACGTCACCACTTGGACCACCTCGCGGGGTAGATGTAATTTGTTCCTGTGTAATGAAAAAGAGTATGACATGAAATGACAGTTACATTGGAAACTGCGGTATTCCAGTCATTATTCGTGTGGCCCACCTGCATTCCAGCTCTGTCATGCCCAAATAGGATGTCCTTTGACGGTACACCCTCTCTGCGTAAGTCCTCCTCCTCCTCCTCGCAATAATGTACTCCATCTTTGTAGATCACGTTAAGCAAGAACATTTTAACATTTGTGTATAGGCAATCACATGAAGCACGTAAACCCTTAAGACACCGAACATAACTTACAAATTTGTTGACAGCGTTTCTCTCGTGCACGCGTGCTCTCTCTTTCTCTCTCGCAGTCTCACTCTGTTTCTTTTCTTTTGACTTTTCTAAGATGACAGATGCTGAATATATACTCCCCATCTGATGCTGTGACTGTTTCTGGTTGGCTGAGAGGGATGTGAACTCATTAGTTTGCAGCTGTGTTAATCAAATCAGGTTGGATTTCCATTACACGTGCCAATCCCCTTTGATCTGACATCAGATGTGACGGGACAGTCGATATAGAGATACTTTTATGTGCTGAAAAATTGGTCCACGCTTTTGTTACCTCTAGGATGGATTACTGTAACTCGCTATTATCAGGTAGCTCTAGTAAGTCCTAAAAACTCTCCAGCTAATTCAGAATGCAGCAGCACGTGTACTAACAGGAACTAAGAAACGAGATCAT
>NC_065523.1:1984408-1986486 GCF_006386435.1 Epinephelus moara | reverse complement strand
AGCCCTGTGAGGCAAATTGTGATTTGTGATATTGGGCTTTATAAATAAAATTGATTGATTGATTGATTGATTGCAGATAGTTGCATTGAATAGTGTTTTTTGTGGGTATTTATTGCATTGTTAATGTGCCCGACATTCTGGAAACCTGCCTGTGAGGTTTTGGTGACGTGCGCACTGTCTGCCGGTCAGCCAAACTTCCACTACACTGGCCGTGTAGACCTGGTTTCAGCTGGCGAGCTTTTAGTGCACCTTCGGCAAAGCCTTTTGGCACGAAACTGTCACTGCACTGGAAATTTTTGGTTTGTTTTTTAAAACGCAAGTACACACATTCTTTCTTTTTCATTGTGTGTGTGTGTGTTCCCTTAATTCACTGGTTCCCAACCTGGGTGCCTGGACCCCCACCTAAGAAAACTTTTAAAATACGTAAACAGTAGGCCTGTCCCTTAGGATTTTATTTATTTCTGTGAAGAAAACTAAATGATATGATGGAAACCTGCATTAAAGCTATATTCACAGAGCCTTCACTCTCACTCTGTGAACAGCCTTGTCCTGCGTTACAAAAGGATGCAGTTGCAGGATGCAACCGAAGAGCTAAGAGAACAATGAACAAGCATAAGGGCGGGAAAAACCCCCCACTAAATTTTAAAAGATTCCTATTGAACATACAACTTTAAAAAAAACAAGCAAAAAAAAACACACAATACAGAGAATCATATAGAAAGTTCACAAAAATAACAAGAGAGCTCATCTCTGATCTAAAAAGAAGAATCTGCTCAAAATTCATCTAAATCATCAAACTTCCTGCAGTTATTGCATTTACTATTTGGATTAATTGTGTAGTTTCTCTGTATTGTTGTTGTTATACATTGAAATAATATAATGCGAAATACCATAAAATACACCGCTAAAAAAACAAGGGAACACTTAAATCACACATCAGATCTCAATGAACAGATTATTCAAGTTAAAAATCTTTACTGATGTACACTGTATGAAGCTCAGCGTAAGTTCAATCAGGAAGACCTTTCTCGTGCTCACCCGTTCACATTTTTCTCCATCCCACTCTCCACTACTCCTTCTAATCAGCTGACTATGGGTGTTCACTCCTCTAGTGATCCAATCACACTTTGCTACGATCTCTCAGCCAATCAGGATGCCACTGCAAAATTTTAAATCTGCTCTCTCTTCTGCTGCTGTCAGCCAACATTTTAGGCAGAATCTTCGCACTGACAATTGCTCACCTTACCTTTTTTCTCTGCAGCCTCTTGTTGATTGTAACAGCCTTGTGCGATTCCTCAGCAGCAGTGGAATCATCTCTCACTCATCACGTCTTCCAGTTCAGGCAATTTCGCCCGTTATAAGTCATATTGTCAACGCGCGTCTTCTGCCTCCGTTTCCTTCTTCAGTCTTGAGCTCAGTGTCATGTACGGATTCAAGATGTGGGCCCGAACTACACGTAACATGATTTGTTTCTTCAGGACACGTTGCACACCCGTATTGCCAAGCGCAGTCCCCTGTTACTCTGGCCAAGCTTCCACGCACACCTTGCTTCAGTCCCTGGATATGCTTCAACCTCTGCCTCGTCATCGTCCTCATCACCGCAGGCCTCCACATGCAGCCGGCCACCACTCTCAGCTGGTCGGTTTAAGTTGGATATTCAACAGACATTCGCTCCGGGGGAAACTCTTCTGTACCACCCAGTCCGACTCTGAGCCAGCCACTCCAACATTTTAAGTGCACCCGTATTGCAGACTTCACAGTAAACGCAAGGAGACAGAAGACGACTACAGCGTGTACCGACTTCCTGTTGTTGGGGTCAACATATTTTTACCTCACTCGGCGGCACCATAAATGTTGGGGTCAACACACTAGGTTTCACATGGAGGCACCAAATATGTTGGGATTTAATTGGCTATCGGAAATAATTAAGTACTTTGTTGAAATTGGTAACTGTGTCTCAGACCACATGGCCTTGACCTGTGGGGTGCCCCAAGGGTCAATCCTGGGACCCCTTCTGTTCAATCTCTACATGCTGCCTTTAGGCCAGTTAATACAAAGTAATAATGTGTCCTACCACA
>NC_065523.1:1963062-1976491 GCF_006386435.1 Epinephelus moara | reverse complement strand
GAAACAGTTCAAACCTCTGGATCCAGATCCTCCAATTTTCCGCTAGATTTCCTTCTAGACTTAGTGAGGTCGGGGGTTTCATCTGCTCCATTTCTTTCTCTTTTCCGTTTTCTGTTTTCCAGTTTTACTCTGACACCATGTAATATATGTTGTGGACGACGCCATGTCTGGTGATCAACTCCGTCTTTTATTCTCTGGTCTCAACAACAACACAGTAACAACACCACAAAGCTACAGTGCCACCTAGTGAACATATCGAGTATTGCAGCTCTTATACTGAATACACTACANATGTCTGGTGATCAACCCCGTCTTTTATTCTCTGGTCTCAACAACAACACAGTAACAACACCACAAAGCTACAGTGCCACCTAGTGAACATATCGAGTATTGCAGCTCTTATACTGAATACACTACACTCTCTAAATATTTAGAGATTTAAAATGTAAAAACAAGAGCCGCACCTCATGCAGCCAGTGGAGTACTATGATCCGACACTGATTTTGATTCAATTGATCATATTTCCTGGAAGCTATTGAGCAAAAATGCTAATATTTATATATAAAAGTTTATATAAATTATGAATAGATTTAAAATGTAAAAACAAGAGGCGTATCTCATGCACCCTGTGTAGTAACATGGTCCCACACTGATTTTGAGTCAATTGATCATATTTCCTGGAAGCCATTGAGCTAAAATATTAATATTTATATATAAAAATTAATAAAAAAATATTTAGAGATTTAAAATGTAAAAACAAGAGGTGTATCTCATGCAGCCAGTGGAGTACTATGATCCTACACTGATTTTGAGTCAATTGATCACAGGACCTGGAAGCTATTGAGCTAAAATACTAATATTTATATATAAAAATTAATCAAAAGGTTAGTCTTTGATGAACAAAATTATTGCGCGATGTGTGCCACATTTAAGCCACCAGGACCAGGAACTGCCATTATACAATGGGTGAGTAATTGAAAAACAATTATAGACATGTTGTCATATAGTCATGAAAAAAAATATTATAAAAATGTTTAGGTGTCAAATAATAATAAATAAATGAATTATTAATAATAAAATATATAATTTGTTTTCAATTAAACAGATACAATGTGATGACTGTGACAGGTGCTTCCACAGCCCATGTCTGTCCATGGAAAGCGAGGACAAAGAGGATGCCAAGGAAAAAAATTTGAAATGTCCCTTGTGCAAATGAAACAATAAAATCATGGTAGCCCTACTAGTGTTGGATCATAGTACTCCACTGGCTGCATGAGCTGCACCTCTTTTTTGCATTTTAAATCTGTTCATATTTTTTTTATTCATTTTTATATATAAATATGAGCATTTTAGCTCAGTACTTTCCAGGAAATATGATCAATTGACTCAAAATCAGTGTGGGACCATGTTACTACACAGGGTGCATGAGATACGCCTCTTGTTTTTACATTTTAAATCTGTTCATAATTTGTTACTAATTTTTATATATAAATATTAGCATTTTAGCTCAATAGCTTCCAGGAAATATAATCAATTGACTCAAAATCAGTGTGGGATCATAGTGCTTCACTGGCTGCATGAGATACACCTCTTGTTTTTACATTTTAAATCTCTAAATATTTTTTTGTTAATTTTTATATATAAATATTAGCATTTTAGCTCAATAGCTTCCAGGAGATGTGATCAATTGACTCAAAATCAGTGTAGGATCATAGTACTCCACTGGCTGCATGAGATACGCCTCTTGTTTTTACATTTTAAGTCTCTAAATATTTTTTATTAATTTTTATATATAAATATTAGCATTTTAGCTCAATAGCTTCCAGGAGATGTGGTCAATTGACTCAAAATCGGTGTGGGATCATAGTACTCCACTGGCTGCATGAGATAAGCATCTTGTTTTTACATTTTAAATCTCTAAATATTTTTTATTAATTTTTATATATAAATATTAACATTTTAGCTCAATAGCTTCCAGGAAATATGATCAATTGACTCAAAATCAGTGTGGGACCATGTTACTACACAGGGTGCATGAGATATGCCTCTTGTTTTTACATTTTAAATCTGTTCATAATTTTTTATTAATTTTTATATATAAATATTAGCATTTTAGCTCAATAGCTTCCAGGAGATGTGATCAATTGACTCAAAATCAGTGTGGGATCATAGTACTCCACTGGCTGCATGAGATGCACCTCTCTTTTTACATTTTAAATCTGTTAATATTTTTTATTAATTTTTAGATGTAAATATTAATATCTTAACTCAATAGCTTCCAGGAAATATGATCAATTGACTCAAAATCAGTGTGGGATCATAGTACTCCACTGGCTGCATGAGATACACCTCTTGTTTTTACATTTTAAATCTCTAAATATTTTTTATTAATTTTTATATATAAATATTAGCATTTTAGCTCAATAGCTTCCAGGAGATGTGATCAATTGACTCAAAATCGGTGTGGGATCATAGTACTCCACTGGCTGCATGAGATACACGTCTTGTTTTTACATTTTAAATCTGTTAATATTTGTTATTAATTTTTATATATAAATATTAATATTTTAGCTCAATAGCTTCCAGGAGATGTAGTCAATTGACTCAAAATCAGTGTAGGATCATAGTACTCCACTGGCTGCATGAGATAAGCATCTTGTTTTTACATTTTAAATCTCAAAATATTTTTTATTAATTTTTATATATAAATATTAACATTTTAGCTCAATAGCTTCCAGGAAATATGATCAATTGACTCAAAATCAGTGTGGGACCATGTTACTACACAGGGTGCATGAGATACGCCTCTTGTTTTTACATTTTAAATCTCTAAATATTTTTTATTCATTTTTATATATAAATATTAGCATTTTAGCTCAATAGCTTCCAGGAGATGTGATCAATTGACTCAAAATCAGTGTGGGATCATAGTACTCCACTGGTTGCATGAGATGCACCTCTCTTTTTTACATTTTAAATCTGTTCATGTTTTTTATTATTTTATATATGTAAATATTAATATTTTAACTCAATAGCTTCCAGGAAATATGATCAATTGACTCAAAATCAGTGTGGGATCATAGTGCTTCACTGGCTGCATGAGATACACCTCTTGTTTTTACATTTTAAACCTCTAAATATTTTTTATTAATTTCTATATATAAATATTAGCATTTTAGCTCAATAGCTTCCAGGAGATGTAATCAATTGACTCAAAATCAGTGTGGGATCATAGTACTCCACAGGGTGCATGAGATACACCTCTTGTTTTTACATTTTAAATCTCTAAATATTTTTTATTAATTTTTAGATATATAAATATTAACATTTTAGCTCAATAGCTTCCAGGAGATGTGGTCAATTGACTCAAAATCAGTGTAGGATCATAGTACTCCACTGGCTGCATGAGAAGCACCTCCCTTTTTACATTTTAAATCTGTTAATATTTTTTATTAATTTTTAGATGTAAATATTAATATCTTAACTCAATAGCTTCCAGGAAATATGATCAATTGACTCGAAATCAGTGTGGGATCATAGTACTCCACTGGCTGCATGAGATACACCTCTTGTTTTTACATTTTAAATCTCTAAATATTTTTTATTCATTTTTATATATAAATATTAGCATTTTAGCTCAATAGCTTCCAGGAGATGTAATCAATTGACTCAAAATCAGTGTAGGATCATAGTACTCCACAGGGTGCATGAGATACGCCTCTTGTTTTTACATTTTAAATCTCTAAATATTTTTTATTCAATTTTATATATAAATATTAACATTTTAGCTCAATAGCTTCCAGGAAATATAATCAATTGACTCAAAATCAGTGTGGGATCATAGTGCTTCACTGGCTACATGAGATACACCTCTTGTTTTTACATTTTAAATCTCTAATTAATTTTTTATTAATTTTTATATATAAATATTAGCATTTTAGCTCAATAGCTTCCAGGAGATGTGATCAATTGACTCAAAATCAGTGTAGGATCATAATACTCCACTGGCTGCATGAGATACGCCTCTTGTTTTTACATTTTAAATCTCTAAATATTTTTTATTAATTTTTATATATAAATATTAGCATTTTAGCTCAATAGCTTCCAGGAGATGTGATCAATTGACTCAAAATCAGCGTGGGATCATAGTACTCCACTGGCTGCATGAGATGCACCTCTCTTTTTTACATTTTAAATCTGTTCATATTTTTTTTTATTAATTTTTATATGTAAATATTAACATTTTAGCTCAATAGCTTCCAGGGAATATGATCAATTGACTCAAAATCAGTGTGGGATCATAGTACTCCACTGGCTGCATGAGATGCACCTCTCTTTTTTACATTGTAAATTTGTTCATATTTTCTATTCATTTTTAGATATAAATATTAATATTTTAGCTCAATAGCTTCCAGGAAATATGATCATTTGACTCAAAATCAGTGTGGGACCATGTTACTACACAGGGTGCATGAGATACGCCTCTTGTTTATACATTTTAAATCTGTTCATAATTTTTATTATTTTTTATATATAAATATTAGCATTTTAAGCAACTTAAGATAAGCAACTTTTCCTCTTCGTCTTCACTCATAAAAATAAATAAATTCACGTGCGCATCATGCCGCTATCTTACCACACTTCGTGTATCATTTCAAATCGTAAGCCCCTCAGCGATTCTCCGGTGTGGGTTGTGTGGGTTTTACAAGTGACCGAGAATATACTTCTAGCACAATCAATTAAAAACGCCTCATTGTAGCGCTCGTATTTACTTGCATTCCCCTTCTTTCAGGAAACACAGCATAGTTTGCATGCGTGTCTATACATGTGCTCTCACAACAGCTGTTCATCAGGTGGCAGCTCTTTACATCTGCTAATATTTGATATCTTGCTTTCTATGAATTATTGCGTTAAGCTAGCCTCTATGAATAAGTAATTAAATGAATGTTTTAAATTGATATACATTTTAAAAATAAATAAATAAATACAAATAAAATACCCAAAGGATAAGCCTGGCGGCCTCTATTGCAGTACCATCTATTACCTCCATCTGCCTGATGCGTTGTCATTTATCATATTTAGAACTCGGCCGCCCGGATCATCACCTGCACCAAATCATCACCCCTGTTCTCATCCAACTTCACTGGCTCCCTGTACAATACCGCATCCACTAAAACAAAACAAAACAAAAAAAAAACCTTCTCCTCACCTACAAAGCTCTCCACAATCTAGGCCCCACTTACCTCTGTGACCTCCTTCAGGAATACCCCCCTCCCGCACCCTCCGCTCAACCTCTGCTGGACTCCTCCCCATCCCCACCTCACGCCTCAGTACCATGGGTGCCCGAGCCTTCAGCCACTCGGCACCCAGACTCTGGAAGTCCCTCCACCCACACATAAGACAGTCAGACTCCATCACATCATTCAAATTCCAACTCAAAACCCACCTGTTTAAACTGGCATATTCACTCTAACTGTGCACTGTGCACTACACTTTTTTTTACACGTTTTTATGTTGATGTTTTGTTTTAATGATGTCCTACTGATCTTTTTCTTCTATGCTCTGTAAGGTGACCTTGGGTTGCATTGGCACGTCTTGGGCTCCCTCCACAATGGTTGATTAACATGCACATTAAGAAAGGGGCAGTAAGCCCGCACACTGCAGGGCTCCTATTTAGTGAGATTTATTTCACCTAGTAGTGACGATGTTTTGAACCACCATTCTGACACACATCGTGGTCATGATGGTTGGGGCTCAATCATCTGGTTTGCTCTATTCTATTCTATTAAAGAGGTCCTTGCGATAGCAGCTCCGTCCTGGTGGCGCTCCAGGCCGTTTTCTCAACCCTTGTGTTTACAGTTGTCATGTTTTCAGTCTGTCTGCAGTTCAGTGGTATGCACACTGATCAGTTCTGGTAATCACAGTTCCCAGCAGGCCCGGTTCTAGGCAGGCATTTATGAGGGGGCAGTCATAAATGTGAAGGGGGCATCATGCTCCAGCACATTTTTGTCATAGGTAGAGCTGACAAATAAAGGTCACTCACTCACTCACTCACTCACTCACTCTCACGCCGCTTGTTTTGTTGTTTAACAGTGTTTTCTACATGGAATTGGGTTGTTGTTAGCTGTGTCCAACCCCCAGTCTAAAGAAATGGATTGCACTTTGTCAGCCTCTACCCTAAGACCTGTTCAACTTGGGTGTCCCACCTGAAGACTAAGCTCCTGCTGGCTCACACTCTATGCTCACACTGCTATATTTATTTTTGTTTTTTGTTGTTAACTAAGTATCTCACGACATGAGACGCTACAACGAGTTTAACAGAGCTTCACTTTACTGCTCCATTCTGCTTCACTGAGACTGAGAAACCTGACGCCGATGCATCTTGGCTCATTTGCATACTAAACAGTGATTGGGTGTTTACTGTGAAGGTAGATGAGAAAACTTTTTCTGTTTTGTGCCTTTTTCGACGGACTTGATTTAAGGGGGCAAGACATTTGTTTAAGGGGGCATTGCCCCTTTTTGCCCCTGCGTAGACCCGGCCTCGGTTCCCAGTCGTAAATGGTCTAATGTAATTCGAGCTGTCTTTCACAATTATATCTATCACAGATTCACCATTTCTACGATGTCATCCATGAATCGGTGCCCGGAACATGCCTCAATCCCTGTCATGCAGAGCAGTATGCAGGGCAGCCTCTAATCAGCCCGATCTTTTCCCGTTTTCACACACTTTAAGGACATGCATAGTAGTCGTTAACTCATTTGAGCTCAGCAAGTAGCTGTGTGATCGCCCTCTCATGCACATGGCATCATTGTGCCATGACGCTCCGTTAGTATTTAGCAGTGATCCAGAGCATCATTCGTCAACTGTCTACAGGGGAAACGCAGCCGGTCAGTATACTCTCGAAGATGCCCATGTAATCTTTAATCTTTTTAGTGACACTCGTCCAGTTCAGTGCTAGGGCTTTTGTCATAAGACCCACTACATCTTATTGGGCAATAATCTTGATCCACTTATCGTTGAGATAGATGCATCTAGCATTGCATTTCCCAGTCAGTGTTGGTAATATCTATTAAGGCTGAGCAATATAGGGAGGAAGAAAATAAATAAATGAATAAATAAATAAATTCCTATCTCTTTATTTACAGGGTGACTGGCAATACACCATAATTATTTTGGTATCTTCAGTCGCAAGTTGAGCCATGTTCAAGATGTCACAAGCAATTAATTAAAAAAAAAAAACAGTGATCAAAATAACGTACAAAGACAGGGATCTTATCCTCTTTTGAAAACATGCAGCAGCACAATGTTACTCCTCAAACACACTAGTCAGCAGCGGGGCCCCTTGGAGTGCTGCTAAGCATGACTGGTTCAAGGCACACCTGAAACATGCATTGGATATGGCTAAGTGGCGACGATTTCAAATGCAAGTACACAATCAGCGTCACTATCACTCACAGCATTCACAGACATAGCCTTGTCTTTACTGTACACATTTTCCCCACAAATACATCATGTTAATGTTTTAGGACAAGCTATGGCATTTTAAATTGCATAAAGTAGCCTAGCGGCTAGCAGACTCTCCCCTACTCATGCTAAACCAGGGCCAACAGCAACACTTAACAATGTCAATTCTACCAAATAAAACCAGTAGCATGGCCAACTGACCTTTTTCAAGCTGTTCTGGCCACTGGTGACCTTATGTTAATCATCATAAATCCCAACTGCCACAATAATTGCCAGGGCAGAATTTTTGAGTGGGTAGCGAAGTACCCACTGGCTTTTGGGGGGAGCTAGGTATGGCTCCATTTTAGCACCGTTTCATAAATCAAATTTCTGCTCCCCAAATTCTCACAAAGTCATTCATATAGCTGGTGGTGGTCTCTTGTAGTTTTCTCATCTGCTATGTTCAATCAAATCTCAGTTATGGTTTGTCCTATTGCCCACCTTCATATTCAATGGAGTCACAGTCATGCATCAGCCATTTGCCATTTCTGTTTGGTTATCATATTGCTATTGCATCATTGTTGACCTTAAATTTGCTTGCTGTTCAATCCTATTTTCCTTGCACTCATTTACATGATTCCAATTCCGTCTGCCTCAGTTCGGTTAGGATGGCTGTCATTTATCACACGTTCCCACAACACCCATGTTCTATGCGATCTCATGCCGTTTTCACAGTCATCAGTGGCCCTCTAACTACATGCTGCATGCACGAACACCTGCTCATCTGCTAACTGCTCACCTCTATCATTTTATAATCCTCAATCATGCATCACCCATGAATATTCCATTTTGGTTATGTAATCACAATTTTTATCTGCTGATTCTCTATCTGCTGGTCCTGGGACATATTCTGCTGTACTCATTTATTCAAGTTGGCCGTGAATTAATGCAGTTCTTTTGGTTCATTTCCATTTACCTTGCTTGCCTTATCATGCTGCTCACTCATTTACATGGTCTTCGGGACCTCAGGCAAATGCACAACCACGGTTTGTGGGACCTCATGCTGTATGCACTAACAACCTCAGTCTTCGGACCTCATGCAAATGCTCTATCATGGTCTGTGGGACCTCATGCTGTATGCTCTAACAACCTCGGTCTTCGGACCTCATGCAAATGCCCTATCATGGTCAGTGGGACCTCATGCTGTATGCTCTAACAACCTCGGTCTTCGGACCTCATGCAAATGCCCCATCATGGTCCGTGGGACCTCATGCTGTATGCTCTAACACCCATGGTCTTCAGGACCGCCTCTGAATGCTCATCCGCGGTCCGTGGGACCCCATGCAACACTTAATTTTCTTTGGTTGTGCCACCATTAATTTCTGTTTGTCACGCGGACATAATTTATGTTTGGTTGTCGGACCTTATTTTAATTTATCCATTTTATTTAAGTTGGTCTTCTGACCTTAGTTTTTGTTTGGTCTGTGAACTTTTATTTTGTTGGTCTTATGACCTTTTATTTTCTTCTACTGATGGTCTTTAGGACCCCAGTTTGTGCACCCAGGTCTATGGGACCTCATGCTCATACACGGTAATTTCTTTTCAGTCGCCAGACCATAATTTCTGTTGCTGTCATGCTGAAAATTGCTGACTTTAATTTATGTTTGGTTGCCGGACCTTATTTTGCGTTCATCATTTTATTTGAGTTGGTCTCATGACCTTAATTTCTGTTTGGTCTTATGACCTTCTATTTATGTTTGGTCCACGTTGACCTTTTATTATGTTCAACACATAGACACCCAGGTCACTAGGACCTCGCACCAGTCACGGTAATTTCAGTTTGGTCGTCAGACCCTTAATTTCTGTTGCTGTCATGCTGAAAATTGCTGACTTTGAATTTATGTTTGGTCGCCAGACCTTATTTTGCTTTCATCATTTTATTTGAGTTGGTCTCATGACCTTAATTTCTGTTCGGTCTTATGACCTTCTATTTATGTTTGGTCCTCATTGACCTTTTATTATGTTCAACACATAGACACCCAGGTCACTAGGATTTCATTCATCAACAATAAATCTGGCATTCTATTGGTTGGGGGATTTTGACAGGGTTGTTACACAAAAAAATCCAAGCGCAGGACAGAAATCTGAGAGCAGAAATTCTGCGAGCGCACAGAAATAGTTTGAGCGCGAGGAGAAAAGCCGAAGCTCGAGCAGGAAATCTGTGCGAGCAACATGGTATCTGAGTGCGAGCACACAGTTTGAGCAGAAACAGAGTAGATCCAAGCGCAAGCAGAGGTTATTTGAGTGTGAGGGCAGGGTTTTTGAACATGAAATCAATAAATAATGCTCTCAAACTGATCGAACTGTTATGGTCTGGGTTTTTGGCTCCTCTGCTCTCCCCCTCCCCTTTGTGTTTTCAGTTGCAGTGTGTGTGGCAGGAGGCGTGGCTGGCCAATCTCTTCAGACTCAGATGAGGCACACCTGTCTGGCATCACCAACTAATCACCAACCTCTACATAAGCTTGGTCTTGACTTCACCACTCTGCCAGATAATTCTGTCCTGTTCGAGTGTGCCTTGCTGTTTTGCCTGCCTCCTGCCATCACCACCTGGGTTATTCCTCCTTTTGTGTATTTTTGACTTTTTGCATTTTCCTGGTTTTTGGAGCTATTAAACTTTTTGAAACTGCTTTCAGTCTCCTGCTATTGTTGGTCCAGACTACAGCCCCCAACAGAATTATCTGGCACACATGGACCCTACAGAGACTGAGCAGCTGAAACAGGTTCTGTCCTCTCATTAGTCAACATGAGGCCACACTCAGGAGAGTCATGGAGGCTCTCCAACAACTCACCTCCAATGTGATGCAGCTCAATGGACGGCTGGACCATGTGGCAACCCAACTCACCAGCATCACAACCGCCGGCAGTCCTCCACCTCCACCAGCACCACCTACTGCTCCACCTGTTCTTCCGTCTCCCATGCCCCGTGAGCCCTTCATCCCAATCCCTGCCAGGTATACTGGTGACCTAGGATCATGCTCTCAGTTCCTACACCAATGCTCACTTGTCTTCAGTCAGCAGCCAGCTACATATTCCACAGATCAATCTAAAATAGCTTTTAATATGAGTCTGTGTGCTGATAAAGCCTCCACCTGGGCGTTAGTCATCTCCCACCATAACCCTTTCTTGTGTTCAGATTTCCAAGCCTTCACTTCTGAGATGCGTAGGGTTTTTGATCACCCCGTTAAAGGTAAGGAAGCAGTCAGCCGGTTATTGTCACTGAGCCAGGGAAGGAACTCAGTTTCCCAGTATGCACTTGATTTCCGTATTTTAGCTGCAGAGTGTGGGTGGGATCAGGCAGCTTTACAGGGAGTGTGTTTTAAGGGGTTGTCTGAAGAGATACAAGACGAGCTAGCTGCCAGGGATGAAACTAAGTCATTGGAGGAGCTTATTCAGCTGGCTACTCAACTAGATAATAGACTGAGGGAAAGACGTAGGGAGAAGGCAGAGAGGCAGAGGGCCTTTTTCTTCTCCCCCGCTGCTAGTCCTCAAAAGCAGCTTTCCTGCTCACTGCCCTCAACCTCCCCGAGAGTCTCCCACGGTCCCCCTGAGGATACCACACAACCATCTGCCAACGTTGAGGAGCCCATGCAGCTGGGTCGAGCCAGATTGACTCCAGCTGAGAGGCAATGTCGTTTCCGCCTTGGTTTGTGCTTCTGCTGCGGCCAGGAAGGCCATCCCCTGGCCAAGTGTCCAGTTCTGCCAAAACGGCAGGCTCATCAGCCAACAGGGGGGCACTGGTGAGCCACACTTCCTCTACCTCAACCCCCTCCAAACGCATCCACGTCCAAGGTATGCTACGCTGGTCACATGACACCTTACCCATTCAAGTTTTGGTAGACTCAGGGGCTGATGATAGTTTCATTGATTATGAACTCGTTAGCCAGGCTAATATTCCCATTGTACTGCTTCCTGAACCCAAGGATGTTCTAGCACTTGATGGCAGGCAGTTAGCCAGAGTTACCCACCAAACTGAACCCATCTCACTGACTCTCTCTGGTAATCATCATGAGACAATAGAACTGTATGTCATCTCCTCACCCATGTCACCTGTTGTATTAGGGCTACCTTGGCTCAAGACTCATAACCCACTAATTGACTGGTCCACTGCTTCCATAGCTAACTGGAGTGGTTTTTGTCATGCAAACTGCTTCCATAGCTAACTGGAGTGGTTTTTGTCATGCAAACTATCTTCGTTCAGCCATACCCACCAGCATTTCCATCTCCCCGAGCCACCCTGAGGAGATTGATTTATCAGCTGTCCCCAGTGAGTATCATGACCTAAAGCACGTTTTCAGTAAGGACAGAGCACTCACATTACCTCCACACAGACCTTATGATTGTGCCATTGACCTGCTCCCTGGTTCTCCTCTCCCCACTAAGAAGCTGTATAACCTCTCCAAGCCCGAGAAGGAAGCCATGGAGACATACATCCAGGACTCGCTGTCAACCAGTCTAATTCGTCCCTCATCATCTCCTCTGGGGGCTGGATTCTTCTTTGTTGAGAGGAAAGACAAATCACTACGCCCTTGTATAGACTATACAGGCTTGAATGACATTACAGTTAAAAACAAGTATCCCCTTCCTCTCATTGACTCAGCATTCGGCCCCCTTCATGACTCTGTAATTTTCACCAAACTGGACTTGAGGAACGTATATCACTTGGTGAGAATTAGGGAGGGGGACGAGTGGAAGACTGCATTTAATACTCACCTTAGTCACTTTGAGTATCAGGTAATGCCTTTTGGGCTAACTAATGCACCTGCAGTTTTCCAGGCCTTAATTATTGATGTACTCCGAGACATGTTAAATCGATTTGTTTTTGTTTATCTTGATGATATTCTGATCTTCTCCAAGAGTGTGGACGAACATGTCAGAACTGTGTTGCAGAGGTTGCTGGAAAATAAGCTCTATTAATCCCCCTGAGGGGAATAACATAAAGTATATAAAAATTTAATTAAATTAAAGTAGACAAATGTGACTTCAGTGTGTCAACAGTTTCTTTCCTGGGCTTTATCATTGAACAAGGCCAAATTAAACCAGATCCGGCCAAAATCAAGGCCGTCGTGGAGTGGCCAGTTCCAGCCACTCGCAAGCACCTTCAGAGGTTTTTGGGGTTTGCCAACTTCTACAGATGGTTTATTAAAGGGGCAAAAAGCGAAATCGTTTCACCACTAGGTCTGCTGTTGTACACTGCCTGTAGACCAAAACAAAGTGTGTCATGAGCCACACCTCCCTCTACCTCTGCCCGATAAACCCGCTGCCTCTTCCCACATTAACCTGAATAACAAACCAGGGCTCGGTGGTTGGATCCAAACGGAGAGCCGGGGCTAGCTGGGAAGCTAGTGGAGGCTAACTGGCTGTGCTGGCAGCTGAGTGAAGTGGAGCCTGAGGAGGAAGCACCGGTTAGCCCCGGTTTCACTACAGGCAGATTAACTCGCCACAGGGGCGAGGAAATAAAACCTAAACAGCCAACTTAGTTTGGCTTACTTTAGCAGTTAGCAATGTCTTTCACTCACTCTCGGTCTCTGCTGTGTTTAGATATTTCCCTGCTTTCTTGTTAGCGTTAGCACAAGTCGGCTGCCACGCAAACGTTCCTACTCTTCTCCGTGGCGGCTCACGGCTCCAGCTCACGCAGAAGAATAGGAACGTTAGCGTTAGCTCCCGGAGTTAGCACTAGAGCTACTACGGCTACTGGAGTAACTTACAGCTATGGAGTGCTTCTACCAGCTCTTCTAGCCACTGAGCTTCGCCTCCATCTCAGCAAATATATTACATTTATTACAGGTACCATCATTATTGAAGTAGGCAGGGGAATAGCTAAACACAGCCCGCCGGGCTACATTTTACAATGCTAAATGCAAATGTTAGCTGGGCTGCCGGGCTACTCACCTAACACAACCGTAACGCCTGACCCATTGCTGGGAC
>NC_065523.1:1957904-1963053 GCF_006386435.1 Epinephelus moara | reverse complement strand
GACCGGCTTGTAAACAAGGGGCTGGAGATCAACACAGAGAGAGGGTGTGTGAGGTCATGCTATACTCCAGATCAAATTACACCTCTAGTTCTTCACATGGCGATTTTTTTAATTCCTTCAATCTAGAAATGATGAATTTCGCTTATTGCCCCTTTAAGAACTATTGCAGCTTGGCAGCCCCACTCACTCAGTTGACCTCAGTAAAAAACGTCTCCAGCGGCCCAGGCCGCATTTGATAACCTTAAGAAAATGTTTTCCAGTGCTCCTGTTCTAGTGCACCCTGATCCAGAACTGCAGTTCATTGTGGAGGTTGACGTCTCAGACTCCGGAGTGGGTGTCATACTCTCCCAGTGATCCCCTGTTGACCACAAGCTCCACCCCTGCGCCTTCTTCTCTCGACGCCTCTCTCCAGCTGAGAAGAATTACGACGTAGGGAACCGGGAGCTATTGTTGGTCCAGACTACAGCCCCCAACAAGACCACTCTCTTGAATAAAGATAGGGATAAAGCTCCATACACCAGAAGAAACCCAGCATCAGCATAAGGTCTGACAATTGCTCTTAGAATTTCATCCTGGTATGTTACAGCAGTCAGGGTACCGTTGGCTATGACATGGAAGTCTGTGATTCTCCAGAGATATGCCTCCCCAGACCATCACTGACCCACCGCCACAGCAGTCATGTTGGATGATGTTAAAGGCAGCATCACGTTCACCACAGTATCTCTAGACACTTTTCAACCTGTCACACATGCTCAGTGTGAACGTGCTCTCATCTGTGAGGAGAACGGGGCACCAATGGTGGACCTGCCAATTCTAATGTTCTCTGGCAAATGCCAATCGAGCTGCATGGAGCTGAGCTGTGAGCACAGGTCCCACTAGAGGACGTTTGGCCCTCATGCCACCCTCATAGAGTCTGTTTCTGACAGTTTTGGTCAGAAACATGCACACCAGTAGCCTGCTGGAGGTCATTTTGTCTCTCTGTTGCACCTGTTGCCACTTTCATTTGCACCAAAGCAGGTGAAACTGATTCACAATCACTTGTGCTTCCTAAATGGACAGATTGATATTGCTTAAGTTTAAGTGACTTGGTGTTATACCGTGACAATAAAGTGTTCCCTTCATTTTATTGTAAATCATTCTGTAGACACTACATACAATCAGATGGTGCACATCTTCAGTCATTATGCATACAGTCATTTTGCAGATGTGGGCTGGGGGCTGACACTTTGGGCCCCTGGGCCCTGACCTGTCAGGCCCGTTCAATTATCCATCCATGACTTGCTCATGCACTGCTCAGATTTCAGTGAAAGGACTTGAGCACAAGTTGGTTTATTCATCATCACTTTTGTCATTTCAACTGTTTTATTTCATTATGTCAAATACAGGAATTTCATGTACAGAAGAGCAACTGGGAACTAGAGAATGAAGAAGCTGTACAATATTTACACATCAAAACAACAAAATTGCTCTGCAAGAATATCCTCTGAGAGGTCAAATAATAGGAAATATCAATCAACAACAAACAGATAAAAATGACTAACATTAAACACTGACATTTATGCTTTTGGATCATTTCACCTCACACTTCCTTCAGGAAAGTCGTGCTTTATTTTTTTTTTCATTCCACGTCTTTACAGGCATTAAATCTTCTCTGTTGTTGTCTTTTGAAGAACAAACAGAAAAAAAACACAGCTTGGTTTTAAATACATTTTCCCTCAGTCTTAACTGTTTTCTAACTGAGGCAGGTAGAAACGAGAGACTATCACATAGTCCTTTTAAACCTCATTCAACCCTAGTTTTACCTCTGTCACTCTGAGAGAAGCAAATCATTGCAGGTGGGCCATTTTATCTATATCCCTTTAAAACATTTTTCAAAAATAATCACAGCAAACTATCCCATCTTAGGATGGTCATTTTTGGAAATGTCCTTGTATAAATTATACAAACCAGTTGTCAATGCATATTTATAGACAACTTGTGTGTGTTTGTCAATATTCTGTAAATCTTGACAAAAATCTCTTTTGTAGTGCTGACCAAATTATCATATGGTCCCTTTTAGGAAAACTCATCACATTCACGTAGTTCACTGGCCTCAATCTTTCAATATGTTTCTTGAAATAAAGATGTACTTTAACATGGACTCAATAATAAAACAAACACCCTAAAAGTTAAACCTCCAACAAACAAACCAGCAGTGGCTGCTCTTGCTGGAACCATCGCACTATTATAGCATCCGTACAGTTGTTTTAGTGTGTTTCTTTTCTTTCACCAATTCTGGATGCTTCCATCTTCTTAATACTGCAGGTGGGTGTGTGAGTTTGGTGGCTGGGGCTATGGTTCTCTTTCAGGCCTTGCCACTTAGGCTCAGCAGTTCCATGAAGGCGTTAAAGAGGCTCTCCAGCCAGCCTTGGTTAGCCATGCACTGCTGCACCACCTCCTCCTGGCCAGGGTCCTCCGCTGCCTGCTCAATGCTGTCCGTCTGCTCAGGAAATAACAAGTCAGTTACATACAGTACAGTGGCCATGATGTAGTGCTACAAAAAAACTTACCAAGGAGAATGAAACATGCATGGCGGTAACAACTAACTAATGACTAAAGGGGAATATTTTTGCGTGTCTATGTGGGAAAGGCAAAGACATAGCCAAATGATTTCACACATCAAATTCCTATGCATAAATTTACAGCCGTACATCCACAGTCACAGCACATTCTAGTCCCTGAATAGCTCATAATAGGCCATTTTAACTATGTTGGACAGGCCAACATTTTGTCACATTATTAACTGTGTAACATGTTTTTGGGCAAGGTCATACATGCAAAATTTACACAGGCGAAAAGTCACTTCCCATTAACTTCCATTCAGTGCAAGTCAAGGGAAGAATACAACATTTGCTTCCAGTGCCAAAGCAAATTTACATCTTGGCATCGTGTGGAGCCTCAACCAATAGCAAAAAAGTATATGTGGAGGGGACAGCTAATATTATATGATATTAGCCACAACAAATACAAACTGCTCCAAATGAGAGATGCTGCCTGGCTGGCAGTGAGTCAGGAGACAGCCATGGAACACAAGAAAATAGAAAATGTACCAATAACATCAAATTCTTTAGTATTTGCAAGATAGCTAACAAAAGCAAGCAAGCAAACTAGCTTTTTGTGTATTTTACATCTGGCACTGTCTTCAAAGTGCATCCAGTCATGGTAAATATGTCAGTTTAAGCATTTTATACTGATACAGATGGGGTATTTGAACAAAAATATTAACTAAAACCTTAACCATTAAGCATGAATGCAGCCATCCCTACCTCCTTCTTGCAATGCAGGAAGGTGTGATACTTGTAGTGGTGAAGGGAGTGATACAGACTGTAGATTCGGCAAGTTTCAATTGAGACCTTCAGATCCTGAAAAGGTTTGTGAAAGAAAGTGATTTAGGATTTTCTTCCGCATTTTCAAACAGGTAGAAGATAGATAGATAGATAGATAGATAGATAGATAGATAGATAGATAGATAGATCGATCTTTATTGTCCACCAGGGGTGGAACTTTGTCTTCGGCTCACCAGACACAAAAGACAACATTGTAAAAAGCGGACAACTAGTTAGTAAAACAAACATACAAAATACTTAACACATTAAATCAGCTCATTGTCTGTGTAAGGGTTAAAACCCATAAGTCACTTTGTTGAGTTAAGGATATTGATGGCACTTGGGATAAAGGACTTCTTGATTACATTTTTAGTTGCCAGAGGGACTCTATAGCGCCTCCTGGAGCTCAGGATTTTGAACTGGCTAAATAAAGAGAGGATGGAGAGGAGCTATCTGCAAAGATACTCTTAACCATTCACACAATCCTCGAGAGTTTATTCTTGGATGTACAGTTAAGATGACCGTACCAGGCAGAAAGGTGAAAAGTTATAACACTCTCAACTATAATTTTGTACACTAATTCTAGCCGATCAATAAGTGGTGAAAAGTCAATGTCCCACAAGAAGTTGGGCTCTGCTGTAGCCATTCTGGAACAGTGTGGTGTTCACAAACTTTCGGTAACCAACTTCAATAATATAATCAATTACTTTTTCAATCCACTAGATAATTTTTGCTGCAATTAAAATGATTGAAGTGAGATTAATAGACTGAAAACTTTATCTTACTAGATAATACAGATGTTGACAGATGTGACATATCAAGATGTGTTTTTTAGATGCATGTATGATGGGTACTCAACCAGATAACGTTGTAAAATCATTTATATATGTGGGATACAAAATATGTACATGGTGGTATTTTCCCCTTACATATTTATCAAAAGTAGCCCTGGTGCAATATTGGGGTACACATGTACATATATTTAGGGACCTCGGCTGAAGGGTGAGGACCCTATTGTTTTTGTAGCGTTTATTATTCTTTCTTTCTTTCTTTCTTTCTTTCTCCCGCCGCCTCTTTAAACTGGAATTTGACCCCCTAAACATGCTCCACAACTCACCAAAATTGGCACGCATGTCAGGACTGGCGAAAAATTTTAGGAAATGAAAAAATGAATCTGAAAAGTGCCAAAATGGCCTCTCTAGCGCCACCTAGCAGTCTAGGCACACTAAAATGGCCGCTGCGGCTTGTAGGAATGACATAGAAAGATGAAACCAAAACTGGCTTGTTCGTCTCATCGAGTCCTACAAATCACACACTCGCACCTCTGACCTTAACCCAACAGGAAGTGAGCTATTTGCCTTTCAATGTAAGATTTCGCCTCAAAAATGCTCTTTTTCAAAATTCCTTAAAAAATCAACTCCTCCTACACCGTTTATCATATGGGCTTCAAACTCGCACACAAGACAGATCAACTCGTCCTAATCAAATATTCTGTATAACTTTTTCATTACTCGAATGGTTTAGATTTTATGGCGTCTTCCAGGTGATGTTACAAAACCTCCTGACGATTTTTTGTGCCACCTAGACACACTAAAATGCCCGCTGCGACCGGTAGGAATCCCGTAGAAAAACCAAACCAACACTGGCTCGTTCGTGTCATCAAGACCTACAAATCACGTGCTGTAACTACTGACCTAAATCCAACAGGAAGTGCGCTATTGCCCTTTCAAAGTAAGATGTGGTTTTTCACAAATTCTCTCTCTCAAAAAATATTTCCTCCTACA
>NC_065523.1:1956025-1957428 GCF_006386435.1 Epinephelus moara | reverse complement strand
ATGTCTACAACTTTAAAAATATAAGCTCACACCACTTCATAAGAACCCTTTACATTTTTCAAATTGAGTTTGACAATGATTGCATTCATTTGTTGTACACTCAAGCTTTCAACAGGTCAAGAGGTTTTAAATTACTTTAAAAATGACCTTAAAAGTATTTCCATTTATTTTATCAATTTTATGTCTCTGAACCCAAGTGATTGACCTGGAGGGTTGCAGTAAGTCACCTCATTTCAAGTACAAGTCAATAACAGTTACAAACATCAGGAAAGAATATACATCTCTGAGGAAATGTTACATTCATCAACACAGTAGCCTCATCAAACACCTTTCTTTTGATTTAATTGACAGAAAAATTAAATGCTGTCTTTTTGATGCATACAACAATATGTATACTTAGTGCAATCTGTAACTCCCTCTGCCACAAACAGGAAGTATGTAAACATGTGAGATATGTCATTCTACCACAGAAACAAGGATATGCAACTCACTCATGCATTACTGTGTAACTATGACCAATACAACTGATGCATCAGCCTGCTTCCTGCCATTAAAGCAACAGAATCTTCATTTTAATAGGAGATCCTAGGGATAATTTGTGCCACTCTGTTTTTTATTTTCAAGACATTTTGGCGGTGGTAAAGGAATATAGCTCAAATTTGCCAAAGAATATTCTTCTTCTTTTTTTTTTAACTTTTAGAATTGTTATCTGAATTCCTACATTAGCCTAAATTGGATGAGCTACAAACAAACTGACGTATTAGTGCCTAGAGACAGAAACCGTCCCATTGAAAACCCTTAACAATGCATTTTTGACCCCACATTACTCCTTACATAAACTAATGCATCCCTACGGTTTCATTTTGGACTACTGGCCTTTAACTTGTAATTTTTATATTTTCCCACTAGGAGGCGCCATTGTTTCACATTTTAAAGCAAAATTTCATCTTTTCACTGTGTTCTGCAGTTCCCTGACTACATAACCATAAGTGTGTGTTGCTATTGATGTTGGATAATTGTGAGTGACTAAAAAAGAAGATGTGTATGCTTGCGTGTGTGCATTTGTGTGTATGTGTGTGTGTGTGTGTGTGTCTTCTTTAAGACGGCCACACTCAAGATTATAAACTACTTTAATCATGCAAAAGGACGACTAGCAAGAATCAAAACAAAATTGTTGTAGTGCTCACTGCAACCATGTGTCCTGATGTGTGTGGTTGTGCTGCTGCCGTGGTCCTGCCAGATGCCTCCTGCTGCTGCTGCCATCATTAGTCATTAGTCATACTTCTACTGTTATTATACACATATGATTATTGTCACACATGTATACTGCCAGATATTAATACATACTTTCAACATATTGTACCACAGTAGCCAGAACTATAACTATAATATTATTACTTTCA
>NC_065523.1:1934946-1954842 GCF_006386435.1 Epinephelus moara | reverse complement strand
TTGTACATTATTTTATTGAAAAAATTAAACACCACCTACAGTATATACCACCGTTTTCCATCTGTCACATACTACTACAACCTTTAATACTGATAACTCTGTTGCTACATTTATGATCATGACTGTTAATTACATACTGTATTGTTATCCAGTTAAAATTTGTATTATGTACATATATATTCATGTACTTACATCACAATGTGTTACACACAAAACAGGAGTACTGTCACAACAGGCCTTTGTCTTTTACAATACATGGGGTACACTTCAATTCTTAACAGCAAGACAAACACCATGTTGTTGTTCACATTATATAATTTCTTTATCATGACAGTGTATTACATTTCAATGTGGATGTTGCATTCTATTGACATAGCTTGTTTTATCAACATTTTGCCTCTCACAAATAATTCAAAATCTCTACGTGAGCTGGAAGCCGAAAAAAGCGTGAAGCCGAGGTCCCGACAACGCTGCTAGCAGCTTTAATTATATTTATATTTATATTTCTTAATTTATTTTTATTAAGAATATGAGCAACAGGTGTGGGACGTCACATGACTGGTTCAGGCACTATGGGTATTTAGGATGGTGACTTTCTGTCATTTATCAGAAGTCTGAGGAAGAGCTGTCGGCTCGAAACATCACTCTGCCTAGTATCGTTTAAACATTTCAAACATTTCAGAATTCAGAACATCTTTACTGGATATAACTAACATCAGTCAGCTGACATCAAATTTTAATTTGATGTGACTGATAATTTTTCAACTTTGCTCAGACAAGTAATTTTATCAGTCAACTTTATGATAAAAATGTAGTAAATGTAGTGAGGTTAACTGCTTAGCTGTTCTGTAATAAATCCAAACATTCATCATCTTTGACATTAGTGTAGAATAAATTGTCATTTAACTAATGCATTCCCTACCTCTCTACTTTTCACAAGAGTATCATTATATCCTAAACAGCCACAACATGTCTGATTCATACTTTATAAACTTCAGCGAGCATTTTATCAGAAAGCCTGTCAGTAGCAGCCTCACCACAGAGCTGCAGGCTTTCAGGTGAGCTCTGATAATACAGTGTACAGTGATTCTCATCATCAACTCCTTGCAGCCGTTAGCCTGCAGTAACCCTTGGACCTGCAGCACCTTCTCATTATCCTCCTCCTCACTGACAACAAGTTGTAACTGATTTCAACATTCAGAAATTGGCCTGTTTGAGAGGGTTTCTTGTAGGGATGTCCCGATCACATGTTTTTTTGCATCTGATCCGATACGAGTCCTTTATTTTTAAACCGAGTCCGATCTGATACTTTGCAAAGCATTAAAAAAAAGAATGCATCCAAGTTGTCCCATAAGGTTTGTTTTTTTATTTAAATAGTATCCAAAAAGCTTATCAGTGGTTCAGCAGCACAACATTTAAACAAATTAAATATCTTCTTGTCTTCAACAAACAAAATTAAACTGTTTTTACCTGGTTTCTGTAGAACAAAAGAATTATACTCAATTTTCAAAAATACAAATACAACTGTAATCAGTTTCAATAAAGTATATATTTTTTTGACCAAAGAAAAGAAATGCTCCATTCCGTTCAGTCAGTTCAATCCAGTTCAAACTAAAAACTCCACTCCGAGATTTCCAAATAACACACAGTTCACAGTTCAATTCAGTTCAATCCACACAGTTCGCTAAACAAAAGAAAACGCCACCCCAGGTTTTCTCGTAAACAAGGAGGTAAAGAAAATCCACTGTTTGCTCTGACTCAGTTCAGTTTCAAAACAATAAATCAACCCGGCCCTAAGGTTCCAAATAAGGAATAATAAAACGGAAAGTAACCCCCGGCTTTTGCCAACTCACGGGGCCGTGAGTGAATGCCGTAACGCTCCAGCGTTGTTTCGGGTGTGGAGGCTCCGTAGGATCCCTTGATATCCGTGGCGGAATCTTATAAAAGTCTTATAAAAAAAAAATATATTTATAAAATATACAGGATCGCCACACTTTATACATTGGAAAGCGGAGGCAACAGTGAACAACATAGATGAAAAACCTGGCCATTGTTGTTGTTTCGATTCCTCCGATCTTTTATTACCGATTCCAATTTTGTAAAAATAACGTGATCAGCGCCGAGGATCGGATCGGGACATCCCTAGTTTCTTGGCTTTCCTCTGGCCTTGATATGAACATGGGTGTCTAAAAACTGCATGAAACTCCATAATTACATGCGAGTGAAAGCCCAGAAAGCTTTGACTATTTTGTTACATATTGTACTCTGTTCCCCAAAGGTTAGGAATGAACTTTCATGCTGTCATGCTGCATCTGTGGCTAACTTCCTGCACCTCACCAACTTCTCATTTTACACATGTAAAACCTCAAGGGCAGCATTGTGCATCGCAGTGGTAAGAACTACTCAGTGTAA
This sequence comes from Epinephelus moara, assembly GCF_006386435.1. Classification (NCBI taxonomy): domain Eukaryota; kingdom Metazoa; phylum Chordata; class Actinopteri; order Perciformes; family Serranidae; genus Epinephelus; species Epinephelus moara. Next base: position 1,952,430 of record NC_065523.1, on the reverse strand, counting down.
AGGGCTCTTTCTGACCTGTTGCTTAGGAATACTCCTCTTGACCCGGTTGAGAGTTTTGCGGTTGTAGCCCTCTCCGCCAAGGTGAACTTTGATCACTCCAGATTCCAGTGGGTCTGCCGTCATTTTGGGGAATATATGTAAAGCCTCCTGGGGAAAGGAAAGCAGAATGCAGTCAAAGATATAAGTACAGCTCAAGTTTACACTCACAGACATGGGAATGGGATTGGTGTAAAGAAACTTCTAACAGACAGTAATTTGAGAGGTGCCTGTAAAACAGACTTGAAGAATGTGAAAAAGTTTTACCTGGTGCTGAACACTCATGTTGACTCTCCTCAACAACCTCTTTTTCTGTTCACTGAGCAGGCTATCAATTTTCCTCATGGGTGGGAGGTACAATTCATCTGAGGAGTTTAAGTAGTACAACTGTCACTACAAGGAACATCAAAATCATTAACATCTTACATTTGAATCACTGTCACTGACTATTATCATGAGAGACCTGCAAAGAGCTTTAAAGGCGCAAGTATGTTAAGTGGTTCCAGTGGTGGTTTTCAATACAACAGCACTGGCATGGAAAAAGATGTACCTCATATAAACAATACCTACACTGCAATAAATGCATGTTGCCTCCACCTCTTCATCTAAGCAGTTCACTAACTCATGTTCAATCCTATCCCTCACTCATGAACATGATCAGAAGTTCCTTGAACTCATTGCTGCAACTCATTACCTCCACAAAGGAGCTTTTTTTTCCTGGACTAAGGCCTCAGACATGAGAGATGCTGAGTCTCATCTCACCTGTGTAACACTCCAACATGCCCAAATGTATACCAGTAGGATACATGTGCATGTTTCCCAAAGTCTGTTTTCTATTATTCACTGCCTTCTCACAATCCTTGTTTCACCATGGAACTGTAAAGCATTTTTTTGGCAGTATCCTGATTAGGGATTGTCATTAGGCACTCTTGGATGAGAGGAACTTCTTCACAATTCTCAGAACCCTTCTTTATGTTGCATCTGCATCATAAAAATTATGACTGTAGCTCTAAGAACACCTTTTTGAAGGACTCTTTTAGCTCCTTTTTCAGAATAGGTACTCTCCGGCAAAAGTGACTAAAGTGTGCGTTGACTGGTTAAACACAGCCAATGCAGCAGCGGTAGCCACCATTTTAAAAAACCTGTTAGCCATGTAAAGAACAGAAAACAGAAGGATCGACAAGTCCAGGCTTTACTGAGCGTATATGCAATGATGGAAATACAATGTGATTTTTGACTTGTCAAGGTGAATGTGATAGTGCTATACCAACCGCCAGCCAGCTTACAGTACATCACCTCAGCTTTCCTATTGGCTGTGCGGATACAAACGGAGATACAGCCCTTGACGGTATGTAGTTCTCAGGGGATCTCCATAGTGGCCACTTCCTCTCAGAGAATCCCCAGAGCAATTTGGTTCCAAAACGCCTAGTGAGGCCAAGATCATTGCACTTACAGAAGTACTGTACTCATCAATGTATCCATTGCTATTGACTTCCCCTAGAGCTGCTGCTGTACCTTCCTCAAATTTGTTCCACTGAGCACGGGTCAGATCTTTTGACTCTACTCTATATTTCAGTTGCCATCACCAAGGACCTTCTGAACTGACATAAATGGAAAAGTAATCACACGCAATCTCTTTTTTTTTTTTTTTTTTTAAATCATTCCCCTCCCCAACTCTTGCCAAGGCATCAGAAGCAAATATTAAATCTATGCAGGGCATAGATTTAGGTGGTAAATAGAGATGCACGGATTGCAATTCACACCGAACTGCTGAAGAATGACTTTAACAGTCTGTTCTCCACATTAAAAGACTGCGGGAGGTCAATTTTCATCAGCGGCCCCCTTCCCACACTTGGCCGTGGCACAGGGCGATTCTCAAGACTCCTCTCTCTCCACTCCTGGCTCTGGGCGGCCTGCAGTTTGCACAGTTTTAACTTTATCGATAATTTTAACTTATTTTGGAATCACCCCTCTTTCTACAGGCATGACGGACTGCACCCGAGCAAATTAGGTAGCCGCATGCTAGCAGCTAACATCGCACACACTGTACACACCATGGAAAACACGCGTCCGTGACTGTTTACATGCCACACACCCTCCTCAGTGCATTCCTCTTCTTCCTCTACAGATCATTCTGCGAGTACAGGCTCCCACAAACTCTCCCCCTACAAGGTCCAACTGCAACTGCCACTAACCTCAACAGTCAGCTCCAGGTCAAATCCCAAACATCCTACAGTTCCCAGCCCTTCACAATATGTTTCCACCGATTATGTTCTCCCTCCCACAAACATTCCTGTAATCATCACTGAAAGAACCTACTCAATCAAGCCTTACTTTGCTCACAAACGTGCCCAGAATTTACTACCCATTACTATTCCTCAGTCCTCTCAAACCATCCTAAAGCAATGTCTGCAGCAAAGCAATGGCTCTATTCAACACATGATCTCTGAACAACAAAAGCCTCATCCTGAATGAATTCATCACTGACAATAACCTGGATCTTCTTTGCATCACGGAAACATGGTACCTGGACTATTTTTTACTTAATCAGACCACACCCACCGGATTCACATACACTGACAAACCTCGCCCTGAGGGCCGTGGAGATGGTGTTGCTGCTATTCATCGGAAGGACATCAAAATAACCACCATTTCCATCCCTGCAGTTAACTCATTTGAACATCTTGTCTTCAAACTCTCTGGTCCGACTTCCCTGGTCTCTGCCATCATCTACCGTCCCCAAGCCACACCCCTCCTTCCTGTCTGATTTTTCTGGGGGGTTTTTACCCAGCTCTGTGCCATTTCACCTTCTGTTCTCCTCCTTGGCGATTTCAATCTCCACATTGATAATACTGTCTGCAAATCTCCCACAGAATTTCTGGATCTACTACATGGCTTCAACTTGACACAACATGTTAACTTCCCCACTCACTCGCATGGACACATTCTGGATCTGGTCTGCTCAACTGGTCTACACCACCTCTCCAGCATCAACCTCCATATCTCTGACCACCTGGCAGTCACTATGGACATAATATCCAAACCCATAAAACGCACAATATCCTTCAGAAATCTCAAATCCATCACTCCCTGAGCTCTCTCAGCCTCACTCACCAGCATAATATCTACCTCCCCTCCCCCATTCTCCGACAACCCCACTGACCTTGTCCACTATTATAACACCGCCCTCTCCTCCTGCCTAAATCAGTTGGCCCCCATCAAAACTAAAACTGTCTCCTTCACTCACTCTGCCCCCTGGTACACCCCTGAGCTCCACGGCATGAAATCCCAAAAGCGTCAGCTGGAAAGACTCTACAAGAAGACTGGCCTAACAGTTCACCTTCAAGCCTACACAGACCACCTGCTACACTACAAGAACGCACTCAACACAGCCCGGTCCAACTACTACTCTCATCTCATACACTCTGGCTCCAACAACCCCAAAACTCTTTTCTCCACAATAAACAAACTTCTCAAACCCATCGACAACACCTCCACATCCTTCACAGTCGACAAGTGCAACTCATTCTTGTCATTCTTTCAAAAAAAAAAAAATTAACACCATCTACAGCAACCTGACCACCTCCCCTTCATTGCCAACCCCTCCACCGGCTCTTCCCCCACCTCCGTTCCGCCACTGTAACACTTCCCCCCACTGACCCCTCTGGACCTCACAAAAGCCATTACAGGTATGAGTAACTCTACATCAGTTCACGACCCAATCCCTTCCTCTCTTGTTAAGTGCTGTCTCCCTTCTATCTCCCCACTCATCTCCAGAATCATCAATAGCCCCTTTTCCACTGCAGAAACTTTTATCAATTACCCGGAATTTTGAAAAACCTCTGCGCGTTTCCACCAAAATTACCCGGGTAAAAAACTTTCCCTCAACCCCAAATTTACCCTGGAAAAAGTACCTAGTAGGGGGTAGGACTTTTCACATTACCCGGAATTCTTGAGGGGCGGGGCTGTTTGCAGAAGAACACTGATCGGTGAAACACACACATGCAGCGTTCCGCACTTCCTGGTACAGGCAGCCGCTGCAAGCTTTATTTCATTTCTACAAGCTTCACTTTGTTTGTGTTTTGATTAAGGATGGGTACCAAAACCCAGTACTAACTTAGCCCCGGGGCCATGGGCGGATCTACCGGGGTGGCATAGGGTGGCAAATGCCACCCTAAAAGAAGGCCATGCCACCCCTGCTGCCACCCCAGTTGGCAGCAACAAATTCAAAGGAAAGTTATGGCCAATTTGACATTTACGAGCGCGAATCTCTGATGTCCGACTACAGTGAATGCAGCACGAGATAACGCCAGAGCGGCAAGAGACTGCTTTGTTTGGAAAAATGAGTGGAGCCAGAGGGGTAGCCTATTCCAGAAAGCGGGTTTAGTGAAAACTCTGAGTATGTTAACCCTGAAATGAGGGAAACTCTGGGTTTTCAGTTCCAGAAAGAGAGGTAAATCAAACTCCAAATCAATCACCATGGCAACTGAGTCTGTGAAGCAGGTTAGGTTTTTCTCTGTCTCCTCCCTCTTACACGCTGTTTCATTTCTTAATTCATTCAGTCCGTGTCAAAGCTTGTATCGAAGCGCATTAATTAGCGGAGATTTACCGTCTGTCACAGTATAAATCCTGCTGGATATTAGTTTGTTACTCAGGACTGTCTTAAGTTACTGAATTTATGCACATCAATAATTTCTTTGGACATCAGTTTTTGTCTTTACATTCAAATATTACACAGCGAGAATTCATCCTCAGCTCATAATCAAACCTCTGTCCTTTTTATATTTATTATTTTTTATAACACTGTGCACAAGGATCAGACTGTCAGTCTGTTAGAGCAGCTCCGAAATGTTGATTGCACATAATGTGTAGGTCTAATTATTTAAATTTTAAAAATCGGTATGAAGCTTTAGACAGGTAGTATCAGTGACTAATGATCTCTATCACTGATGTCATTTGCCGCACTGATGGAACATAATTCCTATAGCCTAATATTGGGGATTATATGTTAATATTTCTGAGTGAGCAATGGTGCAGCATTTCAGTGTCTTTAAATTTACTACATTTGTAGCTGAAATAAAGTCACTGAATGCTGTTGAGTCAAGATACAAATAGATGTCCAACATTTTAAAATCTACTGTATTTTAACCTCAACGTCTTTTCAAGTGCAAATCACCAAACATATTATTACTGGGTCAGACTGTGAGTTTACAGTCATGTCTTTATGTCTTTGATCTATAGCCTAGCCTATATGTTTTAAATCTTCCTATTTTTCAGTTGCTGCCTCCTGTGTTTTTCCCCATCAGATTAAATCTGAACAAATATATTATTATATATTATTAATATAATGTAATGTATCTACAGCCTGATACACAGTCAGATTCCACCACTTTATCTTCATTAAGGAAATGTAAGTCTGATAAATGATGAATAAACGGACAACACTGAATAAAACTTTTTTATTAACTTTATGGTTAACTTATTTACACTTTCCTCGCTCTGACTCAGGCTCTTCTTTTAAAGATAAACGTGCACCGTCTGCTACACATGCATTAATATCTCTACATCCACTGGATTAAAATGGAGGCGCTGTCTTTTATTTACCTGTTGCCATGGTGAATCGTGGAGTCGGAGCTCCATTGATGATGGCTTTTTATTGTCGGCTTAACTCAGAGTGAACATACTCAGAGTTGACTGAACTAACTCAAATCAGCTGTTCTGGAACCGGTAACTCAGAGTTTCCCATCTCAGGGTAAATCAACTCAGAGTTCAGGGTTAGACTCAGGGTTTGTTGAACCTCCTTCAACACTTATTCCTAATATGAACTGTTTCACATGAAACCTCAAATGCAAGACATTGATTGCATGAGATTAAGTTTGTCTGTATGAGTTTGTAAATGGCAGCCCATGCCCTTATGTAGTGTGAACATACTATTTCTCATCAAACTGTGATAACTGTGATTAAATTCAGTATATATACGGCTGCCATATGTTGCCACCTCTGAAAAATTCCTGCCCCCCTCTTGCCACCCCATAAATATTTTTCTAGATCTGCCCCTGCCCGGGGCTAAATGATTAAAGACCGTAGTATTGATAAGTTCAGCAGCATGAACATGTAAACATGTAGACAGCGANATGTAGTGTGAACATACTATTTCTCATCAAACTGTGATAACTGTGATTAAATTCAGTATATATACGGCTGCCATATGTTGCCACCTCTGAAAAATTCCTGCCCCCCTCTTGCCACCCCATAAATATTTTTCTAGATCTGCCCCTGCCCGGGGCTAAATGATTAAAGACCGTAGTATTGATAAGTTCAGCAGCATGAACATGTAAACATGTAGACAGCGATATTCAATACGCTCCGTCCACAGTCTCTCATCCACCAACACTAACGTTATGTCTTACACAATGACAGCACGCTAGTTCAGCGAATTGTTACTAATAAGCTCAAATGACAGCTGTCTGTATGGAGACTAACTTAGTCTGACACGTATCTTAAAATACTTTTAAACTTAGCTTCTGGCTGAGACAAACAGCCCCAACTCTCTACACCAGCACGTAACTAACCAAGCTACCGGAGCCAAATACAGGGCACACACCGAATCATCTACGTCATCACGCTAATTTGAAAAAAATTTCTGGAACTTAAGGTGAGGTGGAAACGCAAACCACACAGATTACCAGGAATTCTTTTACCCAGGTAAACAAATTCCTGGTAATAAAAGGTCCTGGAAATTTTGGTGGAAAAGGGGCTAATGCCTCTCTCAGCTCCGGCTTAGTCCCAGATCCTCTGAAACTTGCCGCTGTCACCTCTATCCTCAAAAACCCCAGACTCAATCCCGAAATCATGACCAACTTCCGGCTCATCTCCAACCTCCCCTTTCTGTCAAAAATCCTGGAACGCGTTGTTGCCATTCACCTCAAAACCCACCTCACCTCCAACGACCTATTTGAGACGTTTCAATCCAGATTCCAGTCACAACACAGCACTGAAACAGCTCTTCTCAAAGTCACCAATGACCTCCTCCTCTCCGCCGACTCTGGACACCTCAACATCCTCATCATGCTCGACCTCATTGCTGCGTTTGACACAATTAACCACTCCACCCTCCTCTCCCGTCTTAAAACCTGTTACAAAATCACTGGCAAGGCTATCTCCTGGTTCAGATCATATCTCTCCAACAGACAGCAATTCATCCACATTAATAACTGTAACTCTTCCACCCCTCCTCTGTCCCAAGGCGTCCCCCAGGGTTCTGTGCTTGGGCCTCTCCTTTTCATCCTTTACATCTTCCCGCTTGGTAACATCATCCGCCGACATGGCCTCCATTTCCACTGCTATGCCGACGATGTCCAGATCTACATTGCCACCAAATCCATCACTACAGCAATCTGCTCCACACTTGAAAATTGCCTAACTGAAATAAAATCCTGGATGCAAACTAACTTTCTACAACTCAACTGTGACAAATCAGACATGATCATAATCAGCCCTCAGTTCCCTCACTAAAACCATCCATAATTTCAGCCTTAATGTTGCAAATTCCACACTTTCTCCATCTCCACATCTACGCAACCTCGGAGTCACTTTCGACAACAACCTTTCATTTGAACCACACGTTAATCATATCACCAAAACCACTTTCTTCCATCTAAAAAACATAGCTCGGCTCCACCCCTCACTCACCTTCTCAACTACAGAAAGTCTGATTCATGCATTCATCACATCCAGACTTGACTACTGCAATAGCATTCTGTATGGTTCATCTTCTAAAGTCCTCAATAAACTACAGTACATCCAGAACTCTGTTGCCCATCTCCTCACCCAGTCCCACTCCCGCGACCATATCAGGCCTGTCCTTCAGAACCTCCACTGGTTCCCAATTCCTCAACGCATCCAGTTCAAAGTCCTTCTCTTCATCTTCAAAGCCCTCCATAACCAGGCCCCATCTTACCTCACTGACCTGTTGTACTGTCACACCCCCTACCGCAGTCTCCGCTCCTCTGATGCAAATCTCCTCTCCACCAAGCACAGAACCAGGGGGGACAAAGCCTTCTCCACTGCTGCCCCCTCCCTCTGAAACTCTCTCCCCCCAAACATCCGTAACTGTATAGACTTAAACTCCTTCAAATCTTTGCTCAAAACCCACCTGTTCAGGCTTGCATTCAATCCCCATTCTTGCTCTTAACTGTGTTGTACTGCTCTTATGTTGTTTTTATTTTGTTCTTTTTGTTTTTGTAAAGTGTCTTTGAGTGTTTTGTAAAGCGCTATACAAATAAAATGTATTACTATTATTATTGTTATTATTATTATTATTATATGCCTGGAACACCTCTAACGGGAGGCGTCCAGGAGGCATCCTTATCAGGTGCCCAAACCACCTCAACTGGCCCCTTTCGATGTGAAGGAGCAGCGGTTCTACTTTGGGCTCCCTCTGGATGTCCGAGCTCCTTACCCTATTTTTAAGGCTGAGCCCAGCCACTCCACGGAGAAAACTCATTTCAGCCGCTTGTATCCGCAATCTCATTCTTTTGGTCACTACCTAAAGCTGGTCCCAGTGCAACACCCGCATCACTGCAGATATCAGGCCAAAACGCCTATCCATCTCATGCTCCATTCTACCCTCACTCTTGGAACAAGACCATAAGATACTTGAACTCCTTCACTTGGGGCAGTAACTTTCTCCCAACCCAGAGAGGGCAATCCACCGTTTTTCGGCAAAGAACCATGGCATGAGACTTGGAGGTGCTGACTCTCATCCTGACTGCTTCACACTCAGCTGCAAATTGCCCCTGTGAGTGCTGGAGGCCATGCTGTGATAAAGCAAACAGAACCACATCATCTGCAAAAGGCAGAGATGCAATTCAGAGGTCCCCAAACCGGACCCCTTCCTCCCCCTGGCTGCGTCTTAGGATCCTGTATGGGAACATGAACCCTGGCAGAGACCAGCACCCACTGCCATAATAACCTTCAAATTAATCTGAATTTACAACTCATTTGTCATGCAACTACAGTCAAACACTAACCAAACATTACTTTCCAGATTCTATCTTCACTGTGACCAGATCAAGTTTGGGAGTCTACAATAATTAATGGAAAAGACATGGTGACTGTAAGGTAGAGAAAATCAGGCCCGTCTTCCGCGCTGTTTGGATGTTTTGGAAAGAAATGTACCAAAATAGGTATATATCCAATGTAATCATGAGCCAGTAATTTGTGCATAACCCATGTATTTTGGTAGGCTACAATAATGTGACCAGTGCGCTGACAGGAAAAAGGAAGGAAGCAGTCCCAAGTGGTCTATAAGTAGGCAGGGTGGGGTGGTGGATGGGCCATTAAACACAGGACTTTACCCTTGAGACCTGTATTCCAAACGGTGTGAACTCTGAGTGAACTATGTCACTTTAAGGTAGGTTGTCATCTTGTTCCTCTCCCAAACCAAACCTCTGTAACATTACATTAATTATATGACTTTAAGCTAAGGACATGGCATCCTCACTTATTTGTTTTTCGAATTTGGATATCACATAAACCATTGTATGAGGATATGTTGAAAAAATACATTCAACCTGACACTGGCTGAAAATTGTCATTTGGTATTAAAGTGACAACAGTTTATCTCTGGACAATTCAGCTGTTTTCTCAACTTATTCATTTATACTTTCATTGTGTTCCCAAATCTGAGTGCTCACCATCAGTGTCCTCCAGTGCTTGGATCATGTCAGGGTCAAGCGCTGTACTGACCAGCATCTCCACATAGCTCCTGAACATCTCCCTCATGGCTCGGTTGTTAACTCCAGCCCGCACAGGTCCTGAAACACAAAGAAGCTTCACTGAAGGCCAGAACACAGAACACACTGACCTATGGGAGATTTATTAATATGCGATAAACAAATCTGTGTGTAGCATACACTCACACACACAGAACAGCTGACCTTCATCATCACTGGGCACGGAGGAGTCAGACTCAGAGGAGGAGAATGGCACCTCCTTAAGCCACTTCTTCCTCTTCTTGGGAGGAGGCTCCGCCTTGTCCTTTGAACTCTTGGCTCTGGACCGACGCTCCATCTTCTTCTCTCCTCCTCTCTTCTCTTCCTTAAACCTTGAGAATTCCACTGTGCCATCTCTCCTCTCCAGCTCCTCTCTCTCCCTTTTCTCTTTCTCCTGATTCCTTTTTTTCTCCCTCTCTTTTTCCCTCTCTCTTCCCTGCTTTTCTTTCTGCTCCCGCTCTTTTTCTTTCTCCCTCTCCTTCTGCTCTTTCTCCTTCTCTCTCCGCTCCCTCACCTGTTTCTCCTTTTCTCTCCACTCCCTTTCTCTCTTTTCTCTCTCTTTATCTGTTCTTTCCCTCTCTTGTTTCTCTCTCTCTTTTTGCTCTCTCTCCTGCCTCTCCCTTTCACTTTGATCCCTCTCATGCTTTTCCTTTTCTTTCCTGTCCCTCTCTTTCTGCTCCCTCTCCTGTTTCTCCTTCTTTTTTTGTTCTCTATCTTCTTTCTCTTTCCTCTCTTTCTCCTTATGCTCCTTTTCTACTTTCTCCCTGTGCTCCCTTTCTCTTTGTTCTTTTTCTCTTTCTCTCTGCTCCTTCAGCTCTCTCTCTTTCTGTCTCTCCTTGTCATCTCTCTCCACTCGAGGTGGGGTTTGATTGTGAATGGTGGGCAGCTGTTTAGGTAGTGACTGGCGTCTGTCAGTAAGTAAGTTAAAGAAGAAAGACACTGTGTGAATGAAGTATCCATGTCTTAAAGGAATAGTTCAGATTTTTTGAAGTGGGGTTGTATGGGTTATTTATCCACAGTCAGTGTGTTACATACAGTGTTACGTCAGTCAGCACGCTCCCAGTTTGAAGATGCAGGCTCGAACATGAAGCTAATCTATCTAATCTAACAGGACACAGACTGTTAGGATCCATGGCCGCACATCCTCACCCACCACCCTTAACACCGGTTCCTCCCAGGGCTGTGTATTGAGCCCCCTGCTGTACACACTGTTGACATATGACTGCTCGGCAGGGTACCCGAGCTGTCATATTGTCAAGTTCGCAGATTACACCGCGGTTGTGGTGGGACAATGATGAGACAGAGTACAGGTAGGAGGTGCAGCAAGTGGAGGTCTGGTGCAGAGCAAACAACCTCTGCATAAATGTGGCGAAGACCAAAGAGCTGATTATCGACTTTAAGGTGCGGACACACCAAATCGACATCAAAGAACTAGCGGCGACGAAAGCCAACTGTTGCGTCGTCTATGTCACCTCATGTCGCCTCACGTCGCCCTGTGTCAGTTGCATTTGAACACACTACACGGACTACATCCGATGGCCAAGTGGCACGTACGTTCTGCGCCTGCGTGAGAGAGAGCGGAGTGAGAGAGTGGTACATCCTGACAGCCGGGGTGTTACCTATGTGTGTAGCCGAGCACCGCAGCACCTCCACTGGCTATTACATTCAGACGGTCCCGGTGTTTCCTCTGCAGGCTCCACTTTACTCAGCTTCACTCAGCTGCCCGATAAACCTGCTGCTTCTTCCCACTTTAACCTGAATAACAAACTAGGGCTCGGTTCTCCGGTTGGATCCAAACGGAGAGCCGGGGCTAGCTGGGAAGCTAGCGGAGGCTAACTGGCTGTGCTTCCCTCCATCATGCTGCGCTAGCCGCTCCCAGCTAGCCCCGGCTCTCCGTTTGGATTCAAACAGAGAGCCGATTCAACATGCGCAATTGGCTGAAAGCCGCCGACGCCAAAGGGCTGACGGTGCGGGACACACCGCAAAAACTAGGCCGACAGACGCTCACCGACGGCTCGACTTTGGTCGATGGCCAACCGTTGGCTTGGTGTGTCAGGGCCTTTAGGAGGAGCCCTTGTTGCCTTCTACAGATGTGCAGTGGAGAGTGTCCTGACCCAGGCCATTACAGAGCAGTATTAAAACAAGGACCTCACGCCTCATATTCAGTTTCTTTCCTGNTCATATCTGTATAGGTGGTCCCCAGTTTCAAGTATCTGGGACTACACATTACAGACAACTTCACCTGGTCTGCCAACACAGTCAGTGTGGTCACGAAGGCCCATCAACGTCTTTACTTTCTAAGGAAATTAAAGCATGCTGGCCTTGGTTCCCCTGCCCTTGTTGCCTTCTACAGATGTGCAGTGGAGAGTGTCCTGACCCAGGCCATTACAGAGCAGTATTAAAACAAGGACCTCACGCCTCATATTCAGTTTCTTTCCTGAGGCAGTCAGACTTGAACAATACATAGCCCACAAGCCGAGCTGACTACATTGCATAAATTGACTGTCACTTCCTTATTTATCTTTTAACTATGTGTTTTTATCTTATTGGCTCTTTGCCCCTCTTTTTAACTTTTCACTGCTTTACCTTTCTATCAGCCAGCCCGTTCCAACAGGAAAGCTGCTTCAGTTTCCTATCTATGCACTTGTCAAAGCCACCAGACTTCATGGACAAAAACATTTTAAACGATCATTTTAGCTTGGTTAACACAGGAGCTGCTGGTCTACCGCTGCTTCCATCAGTTAGTTAGTTTGTGTTACTGTGTGAATTTGGTGAATCCAAATGAACCCTTTTACACAACAAAGTCACACAATAACACAAACAAACTAACTGCTGGGGGCAGTGGTAGACCAGCAGCTCCTGTGTTCAGCAATGTTAAATTACTGTTTTTCTCAGTGGAGTCTGGCTTGGAAGAGAATGATATAACAGCTTAATTTTCCTGTTGGAAATTACTGTCTGACAATAAGGTGACGCAGTGAAAACACTCTTAATGTATTGTACACTTAAACTGAAATTGATTTCATAAGGTGGGACTTTTTTTGGTGGCTTGTATTTCATTCTGACCCCTCCACAGCAGTAGGTTAGCTTCCTTGTCAGACTCCAGCCTGTTTCTCTAAACTGGAGGCTTGCTGACCGACATCTACTGTATGTTATATACTGTCTATGGATAAGTACCCCTAACAACCCCACTTCAAAAAAAAGTGAACTATCCTTTAAGGCAGGGGATGCTAGTTAGTTATTTGAAATGAATTCAGACTCAGCTGTTGACAGCAGTATATATTTTTGACAGATGTCACTCTGAATTTGGTCCAGATCTGTGGCTGTGAAGGGACAGTTCACCCCCAAATCATAAATATATATTTTTTTATCTTACCTGTAGTGCTGTTTATCATGTTGGAGATATCGGCCATAGAGATGTCTGCCTTTCCTCTAATAAAATGGAACTAAATGGCACTCAGTTTGTGTTGCTCAAAGTGCCCAAAAATATTTATATAATATAAATAACCATATAAATTAAAAAAAACTCAACAGCAATGACCTGGTTACTCAAGATAATCCACAGACCTTGTTGTGAGCAGTTTCATTTAGGAACTACTTTCTTTCTTTCTACCTAACTACACCCGCCAACCATATCACCATGCAGAAGGAAGTGTGCATCTACTCATGCACTCTTATACAGAAATCATGCAATAGGGCCACAACAAAGACCCTCTGTTATCCTATTTTTTACAGATCCAAACAAAAGCGGCATCATGCTGCCTCAATATGTGATTTTTGGATGGCAAGAAGGCGTCCCTGAAGCAAAAGAGGCGTAACGGGTGTGACATGTAACACAACAGCAGCACTCTCTAAACAATAACAATCATATAATATGGCAAAAACAATAATTTACAGTCCCTGTTATATAGCAGCTTATCTCGTCCTCTGGTCAGAGGGTAAGAACCTCATTGTTTTCCGTTTTTTTTCATTTTCAGTTGCTGTTCTTCTTTGAGGGACGGCACAGTGGTGTGGTGGTTAGCACTGTTGCCTCACAGCAAGAGGGTTCCTAGTACGATCCCAGGTGGGTTCTGTGCGGAGTTTGCATGTTCTCCCTGTGTCAGCATGGGTTTTCTCCGGGTACTCCGACTTCCTCCCACAGTCCAAAGACATGCAGATTGGGGACAGGTTAATTGGTGATTGTCTGTAGGTGTGAATGTGAGTGTGAATGGTTGTCTGTCTCTACATGTCAGCCCTGTGATATTCTGGCGACCTGTCCAGGGCATACCCCGCCTCTCGCCCAATGTCAGCTGGGATAGACTCCAGCCCCCCCGCGACCCTCAAGAGGATAAGCGATTAGAAAATGGATGGATGGATGGATGTTCTTCTTTGAGTTAGCTGTTGATTACAACTAGCTGCTTTTTAAATATATCGGCAGTTGGTCGCACGCATAACACGTTGTCAAAATATCACACTCCTTCCATCCTGCCGGTTGTCCCTTTTACACGGACATTGATTTGGTGCTGTAACCACATCTGCTACCAGCTTAAAGGAGAGACAACTCTGTCTCCCCTATGACGGCATACATTCCCGCCTTTAACAGGCAGTATAAAAGGGGCTACTGACGAGAGGCTCATGCCTGTGACAGAACAAGATCAGTGGTGCTAGGTGAGTTAACAGTAGATCCATGTTTCCTTTTGCGTATCAAATCAAATCAACCATTGTTTATTCAGGGAAAATTGACTGAGCAGTAAGCTCTTTAACAGCAATGCCCTGAGTTAACCTTCAATGGGCTAGAAGGATACAAATATATAATTGCAATAAAGTGACGAAGAAAGTCCATAAAAACAAAATAAAACCATCCCCAGTAATAAAATGGAGAGAACTGTGGTAGACTGTATCAAGAGATGTATCAGGTGACTGTATCAAAGAGATCAGGGTAGCCAAGAGGGGCTACAGTGAGAAGCTAAAAAACAGCTTCTCAGTCAACGACCCTGCGTCAGTTTGGAGAGGCCTGCAGGACATTACCACCTAGAGGAGACCATCCCCCCACACTGTGGAAAACCTCCAACGAGCAGATGACCTGAACCGCTTGTACTGCAGGTTTGAAAAGGCACTTTTCACACATTCCAACCACACAAAGGGATTATCTGCACCCCCAGCTCCACCCTCCCCCCATACCTAACCCCCCACCTGCACTAAAGGTCTGTGAAGAGGATGTGTGTCGGCTCTTCCAGAGACAGAAGACCAGGAAGGCTCTGGGACCTGACGGTGTTTCTTCCTCCTGCCTGGGAGTCTGCTCTGACCAGCTGGCCCCTATCTTCACTCGGATCTTCAACCGATCGCTGGAGCTGTGTGAAGTACCGTCCTGCTCAGTGGCGGTTCTAACCTAAATGGTGCCCTGGGCGACATTCCCCTATGGCACCCCCCCACCCCCCCCACCCACATGGTCGCGCCTTTACAAATCTTACAAAAACAAACACACAGACATGTGCGCGTACTTACAGGTGAGTACACTAGAGCGTGGCTCAGGCCGCATTTTCCTGACCGAACCCGACCCGAGTCCGACGCAGTTTGTTACCTGACATAGTTATTGTTATGGACAGTGTGTAACACGCTGCTCGCACAGTAGCACAGCAAAGCACTGAACACACAGCCTATGGAGCGGAGCCTGTGTTGTGTTCAGGCGTTGTCACGTAAATAACAAATTCCAGCACTTGAACACACAGTCTATGGAGCGGAGCCTGTGTTGCGTTCAGGTGTTGTCACGTAAATAACAAATTCCAGCACTTGAATAGGCCATAGCACAACACAGCAGCATGTCTAGTGGGCCGAACCCAAGCAAGATTTACTGACAGCGCTAGACCCCCTGCATTTGGCCTACCGGGCAAACCGGTCGGTGGACAACAAGTCAACATAGGACTGCATTACATCCTGCACCACCTTGACTCCCCAGGGACTTATGCAAGGATCCTGTTTGTGGACTTCAGCTTGGCTTTCAACACCATCATCCCTGAAATACTCCACAAGAAGCTTGCCCAGCTCACAGTGCCTGCCTCCACCTGTCAGTGGATTATCAGCTTCTTGACTGACAGGAGGCAGCGTGTGAGGCTGGGGAGCATCACATCCAGCTCCCAGTCCATCACCACTGGCGCCCCCTAGGGGTGTGTCCTCTCCTCACTGCTCTTCTCCCTGTATACCCATGACTGCACCTCAGGGGACCCTCCTGTGAAACTTCTGAAATTTGCGGACGACACCACAGTCATCGGTCTAATACGAGACTGAGTCTGCATACAGACAGGAGGTGGAGCAGCTGGTCCTCTGGTGCGGTCAGAACCACCTGGAGCTGAACCCACTCAAGACTGTGGAGATGACAGTGAACTTCAGTAGAAACCCCCCAACACTGCCCCGCCTCACCATCCTCAACAGTGGACACCTTCAGGTTTCTCGGTACCACAATCTTGCGGGACTTGAAGTGGACCTCCCACATATACACTGTCTGGAAAAAGGCCCAGCAGAGGCTGTACTTCCTGCGACAGCTCAAGAAGCTCAACCTGCCTCAAGAACTGCTGATCTTGTTCTACACAGCCATAATCCAGTCCTGTTCTCTGCACATCCATCACCATCTGGTTTGGATCTGCCACCAAACTGGACAGGAACAGACTGAAAAGGACAATCAGATGTGCAGAGAGGATTATTGGTACTGATCTCCCCTCCATCGAGGACCTGTACAGGTTAAGGGTCAGGAAATGGGCAGGAAACATCAGTGTAGACTTCTCACACACCGGACACAATCTGTTTAAACTACTCCCCTCCAGTAGGTGCGACAGAGCACTGTTCAGCAAAACCACCCATCACAAAGACAGTTTCTTCCCAGTCACAGAGTGGCAGGTCAAACAACACTGCATCCTTGTATATTGTATATATTTTTTTAGAGTATTTTTTTATATTTATTTATATTTGATGTATAGCTGTATATTTTTTGTATATTCTGTATATTCCACTTCTTGCCTAAATTTGTGTACTTATGTCAATTCTGGTACATTGACAGCAAGTCTAACGGAGTAAAATTCCTTGTGTGTACACATGTACTTGGCGAATAAAGCCGATTCTGATTCGGATACTGAAGTGATTTTAGTGTGGATTGAGCTGCATGCATATACAAAATATCACCATAATCTAAGGGCCGTTTCATAGTCGATGCACGCAACGCGAGCAAGCATTGCAAGTGATGCGAGCACCGCACTTCCTTTCATAGTCAACACACTGAACGCAAGCAACGCGGGCGACACTTGAAATGCAATACATTGCTCGCGCAATAGGGGGTAGCAGAGTCACCGGTACATTCCGGGCGGCAGTGGCTCAGTCCATAGGGACTTGGGTTGGGAACCGGAGTCCGGAGTCAGTTCGAGTCCCCGTCTGGACCAAATATGGAGCGTAGACTGGTGGCTGGAGAGGTGCCAGTTCACCTCCTGGGCACTGCCGAGGTGCCCTTGAGCAAGGCACCGAACCCCCCAACCGCTCGGGGCGCCTCACCAAGGGCAGCCCCCTCACTCTGACATCTCTCCACTTTGTGCACGTATAGGTCCTGTTTGTGCATGTGTGTGTCTTTCAGACCTGTGTGTAACTGACAAGCAAGCATTGCAAGTGATGCAATGGGTTTTGGACGTGCTGACGTATTGCGGTAAGCGAGTTG
>NC_065523.1:1929041-1934446 GCF_006386435.1 Epinephelus moara | reverse complement strand
AATAAAATTGATTGATTGATTGATTGAAGAGTGAAAACATTGAATTTCCCCTCAGGGGGATTAATAAAGTAAATAAACTTAAACTTACACTTAAACTTATATTCATATTTGATACACATGTATCAAATGTGTTTTATAAAATGGCTACTGAAGAGGAATGCATTCTGATGCTACTTTTGAATCGGAGGCAGCAAAAAAATCACGCAAAACGTAAGGATAGGCCTAGAAGGTGGTATGTCCGTCCTCTGAATTGCAGCAGAGATGAGAATAGAGAGTCTGTCTCTCTTGCGCGCCCTATACCTGCGCCAACATTTGACGATCTCCTGGCTTGAGTGGCCCGCTTTCTCCCGGAGACCCTGGGAAACCATCGGAATCCTATCGGAGCTTCTCAAAGGCTGGCGGTGACTTTCTACTGCTATTTTATTAGAGTGCAGGGCACTAGAACTGTCATATAAATCGGGGTGTGCCTGTACGAGTTCGCAAAGTTTTTCCTCCCCGCCCGCCATATTTCATACCTGCTTCTTCTGTGAAAAACAAAAAGTGGTTAATTTCAAGTACGTCGCTTGCATTATCACCCCCGCTGGCAACGCATGGTATTACCTCCTGCGACCCTGCTTCCCGTATCAAAAAAATGGACAACACATTTCGAGACGCAAGCACGCATCATGGCGCCATAGCGTCTGGATGCACCCCAATGCGTTCGCATCTGTGTGCCTTTGCATTGACTATGAAACGGCCCTAAGAGTGACATGATAGTTGATTGAATAATTGTCCTTCTATTCTCTAAAGAGAAACATGACCTTAATCGGTACAATGCACCCAATTTAATTCTCACTTTCTTTGTGAGCTCAACCACGTGTTTCAAATGAAAGCGTGTCATCTAGCCAGATGCCAAGGTATTTGTAATCTGTAACAAGTTCAATATGGGTGCCATCAAGCTAACGGATGGAAAAGGCGTCAAGATCACACTTCCTTGACCTTGTGAATAACATGAATGAAGTTTTGGTTTCATTTAAAATCAGTCTAAGACTTTTTAAGGATTTCTGCACTTAGTCAAATGCACACTGAAGGTTTGATACAGCTTCCTCTCGCGTAATAATAGTGCATAAAAATGTGCTTTACAGTTTTCAACAGAGGCGCAGATATCATTTCTGTACAAAGTGAACAACAACGTGCCTAAAACTGACCCTTGTGGCACGCCATTTTCTAATCTTAAAAACTCCGAATACAGTGCAGCATTTATACACTGGGCTCTATCAGTGAGGTAATTCTGAAACCATTTAAAGGATGCTTCATCAAAACCAAGCAAGGCCAATTTATCCAGAAGCAGTATGTGATCAACAGTATCACAAGCCTTTGATAAGTCTATAAATAGGGCCGCACAGTGTCTCCTACGATCTAGGGCTGAAGTTATATCATTTAGAACCACAGCTGCTGCTGTAATGGTGCTATGGTCGGATCTGAACCCAGACTGACAGGGACTTAAAATAGCATTTGCAGACAGAAAAATACAGAGCTGTTGATTTACAAAAGTTTCCAACACTTTAGCTAAGCATGATACTTTTGAGATAGGCCTACAGCTATTTAGATCATTAGTGTCTCCTCCCTTATCTAGAGGAGTCACTAGGGCTGACTTCCAGACTTTTGGAAGTGAACCAGAGCTGAGCGTTGAATTGAAAATAAAATAAAAAGGCACCACAGTGATGGCGGCAGCAAGCTTTAAGAGACAGGGATCTGACTGGTCTGTGCCCAAGGAGCTTTTCATGCACTTGGAATTACACAAAGCACGATAGACTTGAAAATGGTCAAGCGGTCTAAATAAGAAAGAAACATTACCTGAAAGTAAGACCCCCTCTTTCCCTGGCAGAGTAGAGACATTATCATGAGGCTCTGGTTCGTCATATATGCAATTTAGCTGTTCAAACAGAGAGCCAGATTTGATAAAATGATCATTAAACGCATTACAAATTATCTTTTTGTCATTCACAACCCTAGAGTCCATCACAATTTGTTGAGGGAGGGGGGATGAAATAATGCCTTTTAGAGATTTAACTACTTCCCAGAATTTTGCGGAGCTGTAACCACAGTCAGACAGATTTTTTTAAACAGTAAGTCCAATTTAGCGTTTTTAACCATAAGTACACTTGTTCCTAAGATGTCTGAATGTTTGCCAGTCCACAGCACTACCAGTGGATCTAGCCTGTGCCCAAGCTTTATTTCTTTGTGAAATAAACTCACCTAAATCATGATTAAACCAAGGGTTACATCCGTTTTTAATCCTCAGTCTCCTAACTGGTGTGTGTTTATCCACTAAGGAGTTAAAAACAGACAGAAAGTATTGCAGTGCCAGGTCAGCATCTGGGATGAGACTTATGAGAGAGAGGTCACTGACATGTAGGTCATGTGAGAAAGCCTGTTCAACCAAGTTTTTAAATTGACCTCTTATGGATATACTGTGGTCCAGTTCTTTTTGTTTTACAATTGCTAATGCAGCCCATTGGACAGTGGTTGCTAAAATCAATAGGGAACACACAACTATGTGTGTAATGATGTGGCCTATTTGTAAGAATGAGATCTAGCAGGGAGGAATGACTGAATTTTCATAAGTGGTCGAGTCGACTCTATGATTATTTGGATGAGATTTAATTCAGTACAAATGTCTTTCAAATCATCAGCTGCATGGGACATCCACTGCTCCATTGCTCTTCTGAACAAACAACCTGCTATACGTTAACGTTTTCTTTTTTCTCTTTTCTTTTGAGGGATTGTGCCCTCTGCCTTTTTGTCTTCCTTTGGTGTGCAATTATCGATTGCTTTTATTACTTTTATCTTTTTCTTCTGTTATGTTTTAACATGTTTTAAACATGGTGGTGCTATTGTATCATTTTTATTTGTTTTTATGGTTTTATTTTCTGTTTTTAGGAGAATGAGCTGCTAGGACAGTAGTTACTGTTCCATTTCTTTTCTTTTATCATTGTAAATTTTTAATTAATTCTGTGCAATACAGTCACAGTCAGTGCATTTATCTGTGTTTGAGGACTAATGCACTTTTAGTGGGGCGGTGCAGTATATGTTATAGAGTGTCCTGTAATGTTATTTATTTTATACACTGAAGTTAGGCGTTGACTCGTGTCTATGTCTCGTGTCTTTTTGTACGATTACTTTGTTGCATTGTGATACGTGTGAGTGACGAACTGTAATTTGACCTCCAGGCTACCACCAGGCCCAGGCTTCCACCAGACCTCTAGGCTACCACCAGGCCTCCAGGCTACCAGCAGGCCCAGGCTTCCACCAGGCCTCCTGGCTACCACTAGGCCCAGATTTACACCAGGCCTCCAGGCTACCAGCAGGCCTAGGCTCCCTCCAGGCCTCCAGGATACCAACAGGCCCAGGCTTCCACCAGGCCTCCAGGATACTAATAGGTCCAGGCTTCCACCAGGACTCCAGGATACCAACAGGCCCAGGCTTCCACCAGGGCTCCAGAATACCAGCAGGCCTAGGCCACCACCAGGCCTCCAGGCTACTCACAGGATCAGGCTTTCTCCAGGCCTCCAGGCGACCAGCTATCCCAGGCTCCCTCCAGGCTAACAGGCTACCACCAGGCCCAGGCTTCCACCAGGCTTTCAGGCTATCAGCAAGCCAAGGCTACCTCCAGCTTAGCTTCAAGCTAGCTTCAAGCCACCAGGTCATCAACAGGCCCAGGCTACTACGCAGCCCCTGCTACCATCTGGCTCGGGTAACTGCTGCAGTGGAAGGTTTGCTTTTAATCCACTACTGATCTATTTTTAATCTATTAAAATGCCACCTAAGAAAAGTGAAGACCTCATTTCTCTCTCAGTTGTTCGTGAGCTTTTGGACCAGCAAAAGTCCTACTATAAAGACCTTATCACGCAACAAGAGAACAGTTTCAAGGGCTTTGTGCAAATGATTGACTTAAGCAATAAGCGTTATGATGAGTTGTCTAGAGAAATGCAGGAGGTCAAAAGGAGCCTTGAATACTCTCAAAGGGAAGTGGATGAGCTGAAGGCCACTCTTAAATCTGTGACCACTGGTGCTATTAAACACCTTCAATCCAACACTGAGGCTCTTCAAGCTGATAACAAACGCTGGCTGGACAAAGTTGAGTATCTAGAAAATCAGTCTAGAAGAAACAATATTGTCATCGACGGTATTCCAGAATCTCCTGATGAAAGTTGGTCTGACTCTGAAAAGAAATTTAGAGAAATTTTAAGTGAAAAAATGAAAATCGATCAAAAACATATAGAAATAGAAAGAGCACACCGTATTGGAAGGCCATCGGCCGACGGTGATGGCAAAAGGCCAAGACCTATGATAGTGAAGTTATTCAGGTATAAAAATAGACAGGCAATACTTTCAAAAGCTAACTATCTAAAGGGTACCAGCATTTATATGAATGAAGATTTCTCAGATTCTGTGCGCCAAAAACGCAAAGAACTGCTACCTGAGATGAGAGCTGCAAGAGCAAGGGGAGAATGGGCCTATCTGAAATATGATAGACTCATCGTGCAACCCAGGAGAGATCAGCAAAATAGCTCTAATAAGTAGAAGTAGTAAACTGTCACCCAAGGCTTTGTAAACCATGTATCCATTTGTTCTTGATATCCTATGTCTAAACAAGCCCAATGTTTACATCCTGAAAGGGGAATTATCTCATGTTATAATCTTACTACTGGTAATGCCCAGTCTAATGTATTAATTAATAATGATTTTCATTCACTGCAGCTCCAAAATGATGACAACTTCTATAATAATTCATTTAATCCTGATTTATTTTTGTCTTTAAATAATGTATCTACAAATGTTGACTCGCATGATATTGTTCATTGTCCATCTTCATGTGATTATTTTTCTGAAAATCATTTTAATTTTTTTATTTCAACATATAATGAGTCCAACATCTTTTCTACTCTACATCTGAATATAAGAAGTCTTTCTAAAAACTAAGACAATTTTTATCATTATCTCTCATCATTGAACCATGTCTTTTCAATTATTGCATTAACTAAAACATGGCTTACAGAGGATATTAACTCGATATTTGAAATCGCTGACTATACAGCCACACATAGATGTAGAGGAAGTAGAGGTGGTGGAGTTTCTCTCTATGTTCAAAAGGGTCTGGATTTCAAACAAAGAACTGATCTTGAAGTGAAGCTTCAAGACTGCAACAGTGAAGCTGTTTTTCTAGAGGTTCAAACTGTTGTTTATAGTTTAAGCTTATAGTTAGGGCTGGCTCAGGCTTGCCCTGTACCAGCCCCTAGTTAGGCTGACTTAGGCCTAGTCTGCCGGAGGACCCCCCTATAATACACCGGGCACCTTCTCTCCTTCTCTCTCTCTCTCTCGTATTCTATTACTGCATCTTGCTAACTCGGCCATTCTGGATG
>NC_065523.1:1918104-1928748 GCF_006386435.1 Epinephelus moara | reverse complement strand
TGTCGTATGCTGTAAAGCCCTGTGAGGCAAATTGTGATTTGTGATATTGGGCTTTATAAATAAAATTGAAAATTGAATTGAATTGTTCTGAATGAGAAAAAAAGAGTGATTGTAAGTTGTATATATCGTCCTCCAAATACCGAAATCAACAAGTTCAAAGAAGGTCTATTAGATGTGTTTGAACATGTTGATAAGGAGAGTAAACCTTGTTATTTACTAGGTGATTTTATTATCAACCTTCTAAATGGGGAAATCAAACATCACATTGATGACCTCACAAACATACTGTCCTCCAATTACTTCTATCCTCTAATTAACAAGCCTACAAGAATAACTAGTAAATCCTCTACACTGATAGACAATATTTTTTACAAATGCCTTTCTTAATGTTATAAAATCTGGTATTCTTTATACTGACATTTCAGATCATATGCCTGTTTTTCAATTTTCTGTTTTGCACGGTAAATCAAGTATGTCTGAACCAAAGAGGTTTTCATTTCGAAGGTTCAATGACAAGAATATTAACAACTTCAGAGAGATGTTGGCAAAATTGTCTTGGGAAGTCGTATATGAGACGTTTAATGTAAATACAGCTTATGATTATTTTTATACCAAGTTCTATTCTGTTTTTGACCAATGTTTTCCTCTTACAACTAACAGTAACAAAAACACTGCAAGCTCGAACAAACCATGGTTTACTACTGAACACAGGAAATCTGCTCTGAAGAAAAATAATTTATATAAAAAATACCTTCAAAGTCCTACTCCTTTAAACTATGCTACATACAAAACATTTAGGAACAAATACAACCATCTTCTTAGAAATGCTAAACAGGAGTATTATAGTGACCAATTTAACAGCTCTACAAATAACATTAAATCTACATGGGACTCTCTGAAAGAATTGCTCAATATGAGACACGCTTCTTCTCCATCCCCAGCTGAATTTCAGGATGGCGAAGTAAAGGTAACTGAGCCATCCCAAATTGCAAATAGATTTAATGACTTTTTTGTGAATGTGGGACCATGTCTTGCAAAACATATTGGAGACGCTTTTGGCTCTCCCACTGATTTTATAAGTAAAGAGTATGCTTCCCCAAATGTTTTTGAGCCTGTAAAGACTTCGGAAGTACTTGATATTATTATGAGTCTCAAAAACTCTTCTCCTGGCCATGATGAAATTCCAGCCTCCTTGATCAAAAAGGTAGCTTCTTTAATTATTGATCCTTTAACATTCATTTATTTGTTGCCAAGTTGCCAAGGTTATTCCACTCTTTAAATCTGATGATCCATCTGTATTCTCAAATTATTGTCCTATATCAATACTGCCTTGTTTTTCTAAAATTCTTGAAAAGCTGGTATATAGTAGAATCATGAAACACCTAAATACGAACAATATTTTGTTCACACATCAATATGGGTTTAGAAAAAAAAATTCTACATACATGGCTCTTTTGCACCTCAGAGAAAAAATTACTGCTGCTCTGGAGAAAAATGAATACACCTTAGGCATTTTCTTAGATTTATCATAGGCTTTCGATACGGTGAATCATGAAATTTTGTTATCAAAAATGTTATGTTATGGTTTTAAAAAACAGGTTTTACATTGGGTTGATAATTACTTAAACAACAGACAGCAATTTGTTGTTTTTAATGGTAATTGATCTAGGGCTGCCCCCAAATAGTCGACCAAGCGTTAGTCGACCAAGAAGTCATTAGTCGACCTAAATTTCATTGGTTGACTGGTCGAAGAAAAAAAATGAAAAGCTAGAGGGCCTTTAATTTGAAGGGCCAGATACAGGAAGTCGTTACACTCACGGTCAGTTTTTTTACACGGCTAGTCCCTGCAATATCGCGATTGTAGACAGTAACTAATGATATAATGTCGGGCAAGAAATCTAAAATCTGGGATCATTTTGAAAAGAAAAAGGACGACCCCAAGAAGGTGACATGCAAACTCTGCAAACAGACCATCGCCTATCATTCGTCAACGACGAACATGATGTATCATCTAAAACATGTAAGTAGCTACTTGCCTAGCATGGCCGCCCTAACATTTGAAAGCCGAGATAAATAATACATTTTAATATTGTCATGCGCTAGTATAGGCCTACTGGGGAAGCTAAATTATCCAGCTCACTGTGTGTTTAATTAATGTGTAAATCTCTCTACAGGCGCATCAACTTTACTGCGGAGATGACAAGGCACCCTCCACTTCAGCATTGACGCAGCAAAAGCTCGTTATGAAACCCCCTCTTTCTGAAAAAAGGAAGAGAGATATAACGGAAAAAATAGCGGATTTCATTGCGCTTGACATGAGACCAGTAAATATTGTCAGCGGTGAAGGTTTTAGACAATTGATTGAATTCCTAGAGCCAGGATACAGCCTTCCTAAATGTGAAACTGTAATGCACGCGATTACTACCAAATACAACACTACGAAAGAAGCGATTCTGGACAAGATTAAAAGCTGTACAGCACTCAGCTTCACAACGGACATCTGGACATCTAACCAGATGGAGAGTTACATGACAGTCTCTGCACATTTCATTTCTGACGACTGGCGACTGCATTCATTTGTGCTGGAAACGAAAGTTTTGGAGGTGAGCCACACAGCTGCTAACATAGCAGAGCGACTCAGCCAGGTAATGGCAGACTTTAGGATCCCTGCAGAAAAGAGGGCCGCTGTTGTACATGACAATGCCGCGAACATGGTGTTGTGCGTGGATCAGCTATCTCATAACTCGTCCTGGGGTAATGTCCAGGGAGTTCGCTGTGCGGGGCACACTTTGCAGCTGTGCATAAATGCGGCTCTTAAAAAAGATCCAATCTGCTGAGTCATTGCAGCTGCCAGACGTCTTGTGGGACATTTCAAGAAAAGTGCCAAGGCTACAGCAGCCCTTACTGACAAACAAAAACAACAGAAAGTGGCTGAACACAAACTCATCCAGGATGTCTCCACACGCTGGAACTCCACTTACTTAATGCTGGAGCGTCTCCTGGAACAGAGGTGGCTGGTCACAGCCGTGCTTTCCGACCCCGGTACCACCCACCGGTCTGACCGCGATCTGGATCTCACCACGGCCCATTGGAGGATAGCGGAGGACATCGTCTCGGTGATGAAGCCGATGGTCACACTCACGGAGCTGCTTTCGCAGGATGTTAATGCGTCTCTGTCTGCCACGCTGCCCATGCTCATAAACATGAAAAGACGCCACCTGTTGCTGCGCGATGATGACAACACAACTGTGACCGCACTGAAGAAAACGCTCACTGAAGAAATTGACACGAGATGGGAGCTCAGAGGGAATATCGAGACTAGCATTTACATCCAAGCTGCTGTCTTGGATCCACGATTCAAAAGCCTGTCATTCCTCGAGGTAGAGAAACGGGACGAGGCTTACACGACGGTGTCGGATTTGGCTGAGAGTTTATCTCCAGCAGAAGAAGCTGATGCTCAGAGAGAGGACAGGGACAGCAGTGGAGATGAAAGTGAGCCCAGTCCTGCACCAAAAAAGAAGCGGGAAAAGCAGGAGGAGATATCCATGTTGATGGCCATGGCTACAGACGAAGAGCAGCAGACAGAAGGACGGAACGATGAAATGAAACAATACTTGGAGGACAGAACAAAAGTTGATTCGGGACCGCTAACATAGTGGCAAAAAAATGAGGACCACTATCCCAAGCTGGCTAGAGCAGCCAAGCGTGTGCACTCCATCCCATCCACGTCCACGCCATCGGAGCGCATCTTCTCCAAGGCCGGCTTCATTGTGAATAAGCCACGGAGCTCACTTCTCCCCGACAACGTGGATAAACTTGTGTTCCTTTCTCATAATATGAGAAAGCTAACTGAGAGCCAGGGTGATAAAACTGTGAGTAAGGTGGTTGCGTGAAACGAAATGTGTGATTTAGCCTACATTTTCATTTGCGTTCTGACTTCAGAAAAAAATGTAAAGTTGAGTTTTCATTCATGTTGAGGCTAATTCTCTGTTTATTTGCACTGACAATTAGGCTATCTTAAGTGTTTCAGTTTGGTTAATACTTAATTATTCGTTTATTCATTTTGCCTATTTTATTTCCATTGTGACCTAATTGAAGTTTTATTTCATTTTAAGGCTATACTTTTCCGTTGGTCTGTTAATTTGCACTGATTGCTGAATGCCTATTTATTCATTTCTGCTTATTTTATTTGCATTCTGACCTAATTTAAGTTTTTATTTCATGTTGAGGCTACTTCTCCGTTGTTCTGTTTATTTTTGGAATGACAGCCTATATTTTTCTTTTAATTGTTTTAGATTGTTGTAGAGCTATTTCGTTATCTACATTTTAAAAAGAAACGAAAATTTGTATGTTGATGGTTGATGTTGATTGATAGTTTTAAGGCTCATAATTTATAAGTTATTCAGTCGCCGAGGCTGTAAGATGCTACAGTTATACTATGTAATTGAAAATCAATTAAATGTTCAGTCTCCTCTCCTTGCTGGTTGTTCTGACACATCACAATCATTACTGCTTTGCCGCAGGTCTCATTGGCAGGCGGCTGGCTTCGTGCGTGAGCTTGTAAAAAATAATACCTATTTTAAAGGCTAATTATTACTGCTTTGTAGGCCTATTTCTCGGTAATGTAGCAAGCAAACTGTTGACAATATTACTTAACATTCTATCTCAGCCCTGGAATTCAAACTGTCTTGTTGCTCCCCGAAATCGTTAGGCTCGTTCAAGATGAAATGCGCCTCGCCTGAAAAGTAGACGAGAGCAGGCGGCCCCAGCGGGGGGCGGTGACAAAAAGCTGCGGTGAAGTCGGACAGTTTCCCGACAGTTTCCAGCAGCCTTCAGTCCGTACAGGAAGTCACAGACACACTAACATCCTGTCTGGAATGATGTCAATTCATTAAAAAAGTGATCAGACCCATATACCAGTTTGTTTTCACCATCAGTCACACAACATGTTTTCTGTTCACAGAATAAACCTTCAGATCAGACAAATACAATCTTAATCTCTAAAATTCAACACAAATGAGTAGTTTATCTAAAACGTCATATTGTTGAGTCGACATCTGAACCAATCAGCTGTTAGATCAGGTGAGAGCCAGGCGGTGCAGTCGGTGGAGAGCAACTGCAGCGCCTGGCTCTAAAAACTGCGGCCGCCTCGCTCTCGCGGCTTTATCGCATTCCACTTTTGTGATACGTCAGAGCAAGTCGGGATGAAGTCGGACACAAAACTAACCGGCATGCATTGTGCGCCGATCGCCGGTGATCGAATCTGCGCAGATTGGCTCATCTCGAACGGACCTATTATCTGCGACGATTAGTCGACTAATGGCCCTAAATGACGACTACTGGTCGACCATGAAAATCTTTGGTCGGGGGCAGCCCTTAATCGATCACAGCTGGCTGTACTAAAATGTGGTGTTCCACAAGGATCCATTCTTGGACCCTTGTTGTTTTTGATATATGTTAATGATCGTGCTAATGCATCAAGCTTATTGTCACCTATACTATTCGCTGATGACACAAATCTTTTTGTCACTGACAAGAATTTTGATTCCCTTATTGCCAAAGCAAATGCTGGACTCATTCATTTTTCACATTGGTTTAAGTTAAACAAGTTATCACTCAATGTCAAGAAATCTAACTTCATTATTTTCAATCAATCAATTTTATTTATAAAGCCCAATATCACAAATCACAATTTGCCTCACAGGGCTTTACAGCACACAACATCCCTCTGTCCTTTGGACCCTCACAGCGGATAAGGAAAAACTCCCCAAAAAAAAAAAAACCCCTTTAACGGGGAAAAAAATGGGGAAATAAGAACAAGAATTACAATGCAGACAGAGCCAAAATTTATATCAATAACAATGCACTTGCACAAGTTTCATCAGTATGCTCTGGAACAACTCCATTGCCAGCATGCTCCTGATGCAACCTGTCCCTGTCAGGCTGCATGCAGGGTAGAGGCTGTATGATGGGAGCCAGCTCCTTAGAGTCTTGCTGATCTATGGTTTACTTTTTTATTCTATTTTCAAAGAAATTATAAAAACCCTGAGGAAATGACCAACTAAAATATATGTGCAGGACTTAAATAAGCAGAACTGATCTTAAGTGGGCTGGGACTTGGAAGACATCAGTTACTGTTGGACTGGTCCCCAGTGGGGGCGTGGCCTGAATGGAAATGATTGGCGAGCAGAGGAGCATGTGAGTGCTGTAAACCATAGGACAAGTTTGCTGTGAGCATGCGCGAGCCAGCTCTGTTTGGGTGAAGGCCATCCCTCCAGTAGAACTGTCTCCGCTCCCAAAATAAGTTAAAATTGTCAATGAAAGTCACACAAGCTGAAGACAACCAGGTGTGTAAATTCAACAGGTGACTGAAACTACTCACCCCTCGGCCAAGGGTGGGTAATGGGCCGGAGACGTAGGCGTGGCATTTCTGTGTCTGCAGGAATGTCAACAGGTGGATGAAGTCTAGCTTTAATAGTTCAGACTGTTGTTTTGGGACGTCATTTGTTCCCACATGGACAAGGAGCCTCTCCAACTCTGGATGTTTATGTAAAATCTCTGGAATTTTACTGGTTATTTCCTGGACTCTTGCACCAGGAAAACAGTATATTTTAAGCAACTTCATCCTAACATTCTGGACTATGGAGTCTCCTACGATCATAGTTGCGAAGTGGGATAGTGTGGGAGCTTGCTGGAAACAGCTGGTGTCATGAGTCAGCATGGATAAGGACGGAGGTGTGCGATGTGATGATGGATGCAGCAATGTAGACATCACCCTGGAGCTCCTTCGTGGATCCAGCCGCCTTTGGAGAGCGGGACCGGCTAATCGCTCTGTGGTGGCCGTAGAAGAGAGTCTCATCACGGCATCTTTCAGAAGCCTACGACGAGAAGAGGATGTCACCTTTCCAGTGG
The DNA here is from genome assembly GCF_006386435.1 of Epinephelus moara. Lineage (NCBI taxonomy): Eukaryota > Metazoa > Chordata > Actinopteri > Perciformes > Serranidae > Epinephelus > Epinephelus moara. The sequence goes on along the minus strand of NC_065523.1, from coordinate 1,921,836 downwards.
ACTTGGAAACCACCCCCGCGCTATTCCAGCAGTGGCGAAGAGGTTGCAATTGCAGGGGCCTTCGTCTTTGGAAAGGACCAAGCCAGGAGGTGAGGCTGCCCCGTCTGAGTGCCCTGTGCGATCACTGGCCACTACCTCCAACCAAGACGGCTGATGGCTGGGGGTTGAGCAGGAGGAAGGCCGTGGACAAGTGGCGGGATCCCACACAACTGTGTCCTGGATGGTGGCACTGAGCAAGGCAATCCGTTTGGACTGCCCCTTAAGGTCAGATATCATGTGGATATGGTTGGCGGGTTGGCGGCAGTTCCTTGATGAAACTGCTAAGAACACGGTCTGTGGATTATCTTAAAGATCCAGGTTATGATTTCTGGAAAGAGACATTGTTGCTGAGTTTTTAAAACAATTTTATTTTTGGCACTTTGAGCACCACAAACCAAGTGCCATCTCGCAGAGGTGGGAACATGTCTTACATCTTTGCACTCAAGTCCCAAGTCAAGACAGGCAAGTCCTGAGTCTAGTCACAAGTCATACATTTTGAGTTTCCAGTCCTGAACAAGTCATAATGTGCCATTCACCAAATGTAATAAGCTTTTAACAACGCAGTAATACTATATTAAATTCACAAAAATCATGAATGCTTTTAAAATCTGTAGTATGTTTGAAGTTGATGCGTCTCCATCTGTAATTTTCTACCTGGACATTTTGCATTCTGCAATTCCTTTTTATTGACCACCAAATAGTTTTTTTGTGAACAAGATTATCTTTGGTTTAATTTTTCCAACTGGGGCTCGGTATCGTAAAGTTAGTTCGTCATGGTTCTCTCCTGCAGCTTGACTGGATGCTGTCAAAATGGTTCAAACAAAATGGATCTGGGGAATTAAGGATCCACATGAACAGAGCTGACATTAGTTAATTTAGGAAATGACTTGAGTTGTGGCACTCATTTTAAATAACCTATTTTTTTAACCTTTGGGCCTGGGGTATAGTATTGTGTATTTTCAAGTCAAAAGGCTCAAGTCTAAGTTAAGTTGTTAGTGTTAAGGCCCGAGTCAAGTTCCATTTTTTTTTTTTAAATCTGAAGTCATCAAATTTTTGACTCCAGTCTGACTTAAGTCCAGGTCGTGTGACTTGAATCCACACCCCTGACATCTAGCTCCATTATATTGGAGAGAGGCCAGACATCTCTTTGGCCGATATCTCCAACACTATGCAACTCACACCAAAACCAAGTAGACTGATAAATAACACTACAGGTAAGAGGAAAAATACCTACTTAGGATTTTGGGATGAACTTTTTCTTTAATCAACCATTAATGCTCTAGTTCTTATATTACTTTGTGGTTAATATCAGTTCATCTTTTTGGGCCTACATCTACGTGACAATCAGAAACATTTAAAAACAAATCAAACTCATGTCCTTACCTCAGAGTGAGACTGGCTCTGTGCCATGGCTTTCGAGAACACACTCTGACATAATCTTTCTTGTTGACATTCTCCAAGAACTTCACGTACAAACGCTGGTAGCGCATTTTGGCATCACCAAAGTAACCCAGATACTGAGGAAAGACATAAAGAATCAGAATTTCAATTTAGTAAACAGTATTGTTCTGTATGAAGACAATCATATTAAAAAACACTGGCATTATACTTTGATGGTTAAAATGGCTGAGCTAATCCATTTTTCCCATTAAAGATATTTCTCTTGACTGAAACAGCTGTTCTCAGACTGCACAGACACAAATCAGCCAAAATCATTAAATTCATGAATTGCTTAGCTTTCTACTTTGGTTTTGTACACTCACTGCCCTCCATGTTTTCCTCATTTCATGCCTAAGGGCTGCTGCACACCAAGTTTGTATTTTTTGTCCAAAATTGTCACACATCTAAAAATACAGTAAGTATGCTAACTAACTCCGAAACTTTGACCAGTCATTTAAGTTTTTGGGATAGGTTTGATTGTCTGCATTTTTTCACCTCTGTCAAAGCCTAAAGAGAGTTGTTTGACAAAGAAACAGTGAAGAAATGTGGGGTAATAACCCGCGGACAGATACATCTACAACAAGACAGAGAAGTGGGGCACACAGTTATTATTTCATACTTCATAGGGTTAATTTCAGCAAGTCAGACAGTAATATTCAGGTGAATGTTGATGATGAGGAGAAGGACGTGAACCGCACACAGATATATAAAGTGAGAGAGAGGGAGGGAGAGAGAGAGAGAGAGAGAGAGAGAGAGAGAGAGAGAGAGAGAGAGAGAGAGAGTCTGTGTTAGCTCTGTCCACAGAGACGGGAGGAGACAGAGCAACATTTCCTGCTAGCACGTACTACGACATCAGAACAAAGTTTTTTAGAAAAATTAAATGTAAACTCAAAGATTCTGATACACTCTTTGAGCAGACTGAAATGAGACATCTACTTGGAGAAAACAGTGTCAGCGTCATTGATGCAGCAAGAAATGTCAGTGCATGTCACAGCCTAACTGAAAATCAACACAACACATAACTGAAGTTAATCGCCCCACAGCTCACACTTTTATTTACTCCTATATTTCAGTTTTTTTTCTTTACAGTTTATATATATGGTTTTGTATTAATATATTGTTCTTGTTATTATTGCCTCTTTATTGATCTTAAGCAAAGTTACTTATATATACAGTACATCTATGATACCCCCCAACACACACACCAACAACAACAACAATACATAAAAGCTGGAGTTCATCTCGTTACAGCTCAGTCTGCTTTTTATTTATATTAGTCCTCTACTCTGTGTGTGAAAACAAACAAACAAACAAAATAAACACATAAAACACGTTTATAGGTAAACATATATGAGACGTGCTGACGTATTGCGGTAAGCGTGTTGTGTCATTTCCGGTGTTTCTGTCTCTGTGGTGCTCTAGCGAACTCTACCAGCCTTCTTTCTGCTTTTCCTCACTTTGGTTGCTTAACATCTACTTCAAGTCTTAACCCACACTAGTTCTGTTTAAGCACTCATAGCTCTCCTCTTTTTAACGACTTTCTTACTAATCTCTTAGCTGTTGTTTGCACGTTACTAGCCTTGTTAGCTACATTCGCTTAATAGTTAGCGATGGCTTCTCCTTCCCCTGCTCTTTCTTGCTCGGTGTGCCAAATGTTCAGTTATGCCTCTGCCTCCTTTAGCAACAGTGGTAACTGTATTAAGTGTACTTTATTTGCTGCGTTGGAGGCAAGGCTCAGTGAATTAGAAGTGCGGCTCCGCACCATGGAAAATCACTCGGTAGCCCCCTGTAGCCGGTACGGAGCCACATAGCCTAGCCTCCGCTAGCGGTTCCCCGGTAACCCCCGTGCAGCCGGGAGGCTGGATAACTGTCTGGAAGAAGCGTAGCTCCAAGCCGAAGCCCATGGTTCACCACCAGCCTGTTCACATTTCTAACCGCTTTTCCCCACTCAGCGACACACCCGCTGAGGACAAAACTCTGGTTATTGGCAGCTCTATTATGAGGAACGTGAAGTTAGCAACACCAGCGGCCATAGTCAAATGTATCCCTGGGGCCAGAGTGGGCGACACTGAATCAAATTTAAAACTGCTGGCTAAAGCTAATCGTAGATTTAGTAAGTTCGTTATTCACGTCGGCGGCAATGACACCCGGTTACGCCAATCGGAGGTCACTAAAATTAATATTGCCTCGGTGTGTGAATACGCAAAAACTATGTCGGACTCCATAGTTTTCTCTGGACCCCTCCCAAATCTG
>NC_065523.1:1911890-1912964 GCF_006386435.1 Epinephelus moara | reverse complement strand
AGGAGCCAGAGCCTTCAGCTATCAGGCTCCTCTCCTGTGGAATCATCTTCCTGTTGCGGTTCGGGAGGCAGACACCGTCTCCACATTTAAGACTAGACTTAAGACTTTCCTCTTTGATAAAGCTTATAGTTAGGGCCGGCTCAGGCTTGCCTTGTACCAGCCNNNNGGGAGGCAGACACCGTCTCCACATTTAAGACTAGACTTAAGACTTTCCTCTTTGATAAAGCTTATAGTTAGGGCCGGCTCAGGCTTGCCTTGTACCAGCCCCTAGTTAGGCTGACTTAGGCCTAGTCTGCCGGGGGACCTCCTATAATACACCGGGCACCTTCTCTCCTTCTCTCTCTCGTGTCCTGTTACTGCATCTTGCTAACTCGGCCATACTACATATCACTAACTCGGCTTCTTCTCCGGAGCCTTTGTGCTCCACTATCTCGCAGGTTAACTTATATCGCAGCGGTGCCTGGATAGTGTGACGTGTGTGGTTGTGCTGCTGCCATGGTCCTGCCAGATGCCTCCTGCTGCTGCTGTTATCATTAGTCATACTTCTACTGTTATTATACACATATGATTATTGTCACATACATATACTATCAGATATTAATATTTACTTTTAACCAGTGCTTAATTTGAGCTGGAACGTACTGGAACACATACCAGGATCTTTTCAGAAAAGGCCCTGGTGCATTCCAGAACTAATTTGCATGGGTCTAGAACTTTTCACATCTAAAAACTACATACAGTATTGGCTGATGTCACTAGTGTTGCAGGGTGGAGTACCGTAGTACTACGGTGCCTCACGTACCACTACTGTGGGATAAGTTCAAAGTCCAATCTTAAGAGGGTGAGTGTCCATGCGCCGTCCAATATCAATCAATCAATCAATCAATTTTATTTATAAAGCCCAATATCACAAATCACAATTTGCCTCACAGGGCTTTACAGTATACGACATCCCTCTGTCCTTATGACCCTCGCAGCAGATAAGGAAAAACTCCCCAAAAAAAAACCCTTTAACGGGGAAAAAAAACGGTAGAAACCTCAGGAAGAGCAATGAGGAGGGATCCCTCTTCCAGG
>NC_065523.1:1898543-1910920 GCF_006386435.1 Epinephelus moara | reverse complement strand
TCTGTTCTGTACGACATCTATTGCACGTCTGTCCGTCCTGGAAGAGGGATCCCTCCGCAGTTGCTCTTCCTGAGGTTTCTCCCGTTTTTTTTCCCCGTTAAAGGGTTTTTTTGGGGGGGGGGTTTTCCTTAGCCGCTGCAAGGGTCCTAAGGACAGAGGGATGTCGTATGCTGTAAAGCCCTGTGAGGCAAATTGTGATTTGTGATATTGGGCTTTAATAAAATTGATTGAAAATTGATTGATATGAGATATGAATGTATAGTATATCTATATCCTACTATCCTACTATTAAATGAAGAAACCTCTGTGCCTCCGTCTGTCATCATCCGTTTTCCTCCTCACTGCTTTGACCTATTTCTCTGAACTTGCACATAGGCTTTCATCTTGGTCATGTGCAGACTACCACAATGCCGTTTTTGCATTTTTCCCACATTTCTACTGTTTATATTCGCGTTTTTCCACTACACATTCATACTGTGAGCACCATTAGCAGCGCGAGTTGCGCATGCGTGGAGACCACAGTTTGGCTGGGAAGCTTTTATCTCCAACACTTGCGGATTGAAACCACTTGGAAAACACCTGCGCTCGGACCACAGTTTATGGCTGGGACATGCAATTTCAAGCACCAACACTTGCTGAAGACTAAGGTAATTATTTTACTGAACGAACGCGCGTCTGTGTGCGCAGGCCAGCCGTTACGTATTTTCACTTTACTGACATTAGCCTACAAACATTACAAACTAAACATTGCGCTGTGCACTTTGCACTGTTTCTTTCATTCCTTCTCCGTGTTGCGTGTGTACCTGTGTGCCCGTGCACGGCCCCACGCACGCGCGTGCATCCGTGCCGTCAGCCAAAACTATGCTCCATGTATTTTGCCATAAAGTATGTTTCTAAATACAGTGTGCATTGTTTGTCTTACATTAGTATTTATTACACAGTGCATTTACAGTGCTCTCATTTTGCATCTCCTCTAATATATTGTTTTTGATTTCTTATTCCTCTATACATAACACATTCCTGGGTATGGACTAGTAATAATTTAATGACCCAACTTGCTCTGTTGATTGTTGTCATTTGTGTAATCAGTTGGAAATTTTATTCACTGCCTTTTAATTGTATTTGTGCTTTGGCAGCACACGTTGACTGTCATGCCAGTAAAACCCAACGAATTGAACTGAATTGATTTGAATTGAATAACAGTGTGGAAAGGACAGCTCAGTCCCTTCATATAGCTGTGGAGCCAAATGTAAGACATGATGAGATAGTGGTGATAGCCAGGGAGGTGCCTCCAGTGGAGAGAAGCAAGGGAGATAATGTGTCTTTTTTTGGGCTTGTACTGCAAATTTAGCAACAAATATAATAATAATAATATAAGAATAATAAAAACTCAGCGTGATAGGTTTCAGTATGTAACTAATTTTACGGGATGACAGATTGGAAAATTAAGAAAAATAAAAACGTGAAAAATTTGGATTCAGTGTACAAAGGTCTTTCAGATTCAGAGCAAGGAAAAACAAAGATATCTGATATAGTCTAGATTCCAAGGAGAGAGAAGAAATCAGGAAAAGCAGCATTTCAGCCAGAAGAGGTATTAATACAATATTATACAATACAATATTATATAATATTATAGCCAAAATATCTTTTATTTTGATGTGACCATATATATATATTCTTAAAGAGCAAATAAAACACTTGTTTCAGTTGAACACCAATATGGGTATTCAGTAGTGCTGTTGAGTTCAGGTCCAAATATTGACACTTGTGCAAAGTATCTGAATTCTACATATTGTGTTAATATACAGAGTGTCTGTTCTCTACAGGTTGAAACCTGATTATTGAATTTGAATTTTGCTATTGGCTGATGAAGTTACCGACAGTCATGCACTGGCTTGGTTTGGTGTGGCCTGTCAGCCCAGCGCAGCAGGGCTTTGCATTTCCATTACAACAGGGCTACCTGCTTGAAGGTGTGTCTTTAACTGATGACGGCTAGTCTTGAGTGATGATATTTTAAAGCAACATGCTGATCCCAAGCTTAAATCCCATTATTTTTGCTGCATGTGTTTTTCCATCACACAGCAGTGCAGGTAAAATAAGTTACCTGTTGGAGGTGAGCTGTTTGCAAAGGTGCAGTAAGAGCCTGCTGTCTGCAGCTCTTCATCAACATCTCACTGTGACTGATTCTGATTTTACTCTTTCTACCTGCAGTATTATTAAACTTGTCTTTATTGAAGAAAAGTAGCTAACAAGGTCTGCTAAATCTACATTTCATTTCTTATAGATTCTTTATAATAAAAGTCCCCAGTTTCTTTGTTATTTAAAACTTTTATTATGAAGCAGCAAAATAAAGAATGTTGAGTTTTTGAGCAGCAACTTCACACAACTTCTAATACAGCTGAAAGTGTACATGAAACAGTAAAATAAATCAGATATCTAAGGTACAAACAGGATGCAGGAGAGAAACTAAACTCCAAACCACAGAGATTCAGTTTGAAGCTAAAAAAGTACTGAGAGCTGAACACAGACTTTTAAAAACATCTTTCTCTCTGGTCTCCTGCAGACAGAGGTGAGTAGATTCTCGCAACACACAGGGCTTGTTTGAGGGGGAGAAGCAGGGTTGTCGGGGTCAGCTGCAGTCTGCAAGATGTCACCATTACCCGCTTAAGGACAGGCAGACTAGTTTTTGGACCTACTCTGGAGAGGGTCCATCTCTGGCAAAGCTCAGCGTGACACAACACGTTTAAACTGATAATGGAAACACAAATCAGTATGGTATGGCTTGACTTGGCGTGGCCAAAAGTGATGTGCGTGTATTGTTTTCAAAATAAGGATAATAAAACTGAGGATAAGTAATGTGACTGACGTCAGTGCCACACAGAGGCATGTAGATGAGGGAAGCACTTCCGCATGACATCATTCACTTATCCTTCGGTTTATTCTGCTTGCTGCTTCACTTCTGGCTTTTCCTGGCAAGCCCCGCCCGACTCTGCCTCTGATTGGCTACATTGCACTTCTTGATGTGTCTCTCACATGTCTTGTCTATAGACTGTATATATTTAATGTCTTTGTAGTAGACACTAGAGAAATAGACACAACAAGGACCGAGAAAAGAGCTGAGAGACAGACAGCAGTATTACTTAGGAAGAGAGAAGGGAGGGAGAGATAGGGATGCATGATATTGGACTTTTTGCCACTATGCAATGTGCAGATATAAAACAACTCATTTGGCCAATAACAGATATCGATATATCCACTTTTTTCCCCACCTTATTTTAGTGATCATCAAGTCTCTTCTATAGTGGAATTAGCATCATATTATTCATGCATACTCTTATCGTGATGGTTCACCAACAGATGGAGACATGAAATACAATACTTGTCATTGTATGTAATATTCATTCACTGTGCAAAATAAGAAAAGCATGCTGGGTAATTCTGATAGTTCATTTTAAAGCTGACATTGGTAGGCCAATATGTAGAGTAACTGGTAGCTTAGCTCACCACACCTTCCAAGTAGCTTGCCCAACACTGACTGTAACGTTTTAGCAAAAATGTATGTGTTTGGTAAGTACTGAGCATACCACTGGATAAATGAGACTTGGACTATACCGCACGAGTTGTGTGAGAGCTTGTTTTTACACACTTTTGCTGTTGTTAAATGATGTTCCTATTTACTTCAGAAGAATGTTGGTCTTTTTTGGATTCTCAGTTAACAGTGGAGGCATGAAAGATAAAAAGTTTTCTCACAAACGTAACACATGGTAAGTAATTGCTACACAAATTATCATTTTGCAGTGAAAGTAGTCTTAAGAAGGGATGAACTCAACAATCATCGATCAAGATGCTTTTGGGTGCACCACAGCAAGTCTGTCGTCACTGATTTGTTTTGAACCCAGAGAGAGCTGCACACCTGCCATTTTTTGCCTGATGTAATTTCATATTGATTATTGATTGAACCTGTGGGAGTCCTGGGTTAAACTGATGTCTGAGGGAAAACTCACATTACTAGTTGCACAGAACTGCCTTTGGCCGTCCTTGATCTCTGGGCTGAATTTCTGGAGCAAGGCTTTCTGCACCCTCCAGATGGGTGGGGGCTCCCGGCCTGTCTGCAGGGCCATCTGGTGACACAAACAGACTCAGTGTATACCATTAATGTTAAGTTATTAATGCACCATGCATACGTCCAGGAGCTGTGGGGGGACTCACCTTAAGCATCCCGATGTCCTCAGTTCGAACCACAAACTCATCCCGTTCACGGAAGATTCCCTCGCCTCCACTCTCACTGTCCTCCTCCTCACTCTCCCCAGCTATGGCGGCGTCAGCCTGCTTCTTTGCCAGGTGGAGGGAGGTAAGACGCTGGGATGCTGGGGCCTCTTCCGGGGTTGGAGGTGATGGTGGCGAAGAGGATGAAGATGGTGAGGAAGAGGTGGGTGAAGAGGGGGAAGGCTGCTCAGCTTCAGGTTCCTGGTCTTGATCAGAAGATGATGGTGGAGGTGTGGTAGATGGAGGGGGGATGGACTGGCCCAGGGGAAGGTTGGAGAGGGGTGAGGATGGGATGGCGGGAGGGGAGGTGGAGGGGGGTGGGGAGGTGCCTGCAGTCGGAGGGGGCTGGTAGGACGACTGCTGCTGCTCAGAAGGAGGATAAGTTGGATTTGGCTCTTCTTCATCCTGCTGGACTGGCAGTTGGGAGGGTACAGAGAGACTGAGGAGAGGGAGTGGTGAAGGTGAGGAGTAGGTGGGTGAGGGGGAGATGGACGGTGATGTGGATGGAGGTGCAGCAGCAAGCGCAGGTCCTGATGGAGAACCTGGAAGACAGGGTGAGGGGTGGGAAAAGTTAGCCAGAGTTCTAAGTTCTTCAGATGACATAAAATTACACTACGATTACATTTTGATTCCCTAGTTTGGTTGGCAGATTAAAAACGCCCAAATAAATACAACCTCATTCTGTGTCAACCACGTTTACACACTGACTCAGAAACTATTGTTCTTCACTAAAGTTTTTGGAACAGTTTCGAACTTGAGGCTTCAAAATGGGATTCCACAAACCACTGGGCAGTGTTGGGGGTAACGCTTTACAAAATGCACTGAATCTTTCATTTATCCACACTGATCCACACTGCTTCACTTCCACCAGTATGCCACCAGAAAAATATCCCCTAAGTGTCCTCCTTGATGTTTCAACTGAAACTCAAAATCATCAAGGAGGACACTGACATGTGACACCCATTTGCATCTTTTAACAAAGACAAAGTTCAAGACATGATCTACATTTTTTGAGTAGCCGAGAAGTTGACAGCCTTAAATAAATCTAAAGTGGCACACAGACAGTAACAAACAGATACATTACCTTCAACCTTAGGAACCTCCAAAATCTGTATTTCAGACATCCTTTCCCCTTCCTCCTCCTGCTCCTCCTGCTCCTCCAGTGCTCCCTGCTGCAGATTCTCTGGACTTCTCATTATTTCTTCATTGTCTGCAGTCTCCTCACCCCCCCCCCTTTCCTCATCTCCTCCTTGTTCAGCCTCCCTCTCCTCTGTGTTTACTCTATTTGACTGTAGGGAGACTGATTGTTGCTCGTCCTTGTCCTGTATGTGATCCTGTGTGTACTTGAGCTCCTCCTCTTTTCCATTCTCGATACTGGGGATGAGGGGAGGTATGGCAGGGAGAGGGGGGCTGAGCGGCGGCTCCTGTGGCGTAGGCGGGGACAGGGTGGGTGGGGCCTTGATCATGGCAGAAGCCATGGCAGCTGCCAGCGAGTGTGGGGTGTCATAGAGGGCGGAGATGGCAGAGGAGATGCTCTTCTGCAGGTCCTGGTTTTTGCTGACCGAGTCTTCCTCATCAGAGGAGAAGGAGGGCAGCGTCTCCAGGTTCCTTTTCAGCTCCTCATCCAGTGGCTTGCAGGGACTTGGACAGCTGCTGAGAGCCAACTCCGCCCCCTCGCCCTGCACTTCCTCACTGAATGTCTCTGGAGGCTGCTGTGGAGGAGTTGGTGGTAGGGGAGGCGAAGGTGGGGATAAGGGCCTGATCCCTCCCTTCAGAGAGGAGCAGGGGTTTAGGGATTCCTGCTCAGCTCCATCTTGTTCCGGTTCAAGGCCTGACTGTTTTTTGCCTGTCTTCAAGAAGTCCAAAAAAGAGGCCATGAAGCCAGGTTTGAAATCGAAAGCCTTGTCATCAGCCTGCAAAAGGAAAAGAGCATATCCTCATCACTGATGTGTGCTTTATGATGTTAGCATAAAGCACTGGAATGGCTTGTCAGTTTGCTGTATTCCTCTGTACACTGCAAAAACCAGTTTCAACTTGTTATTTGATCAACAGGGCATCTGTCTTCAAAGCAGCATTCAGTGATTTTCCTTCACCACTAGGTGGCAGCGAAGCAAGCTGTTACTATAGCTGTTACTATAACTTCATCACCTTATAAAGTTATTGTTATAGTGACCATGTTAAAAAAAATGTTGCCAATTTACACATCTAGCTCACACCAGTGGTGGAATGTAACCAAGTACATTTACTCAAGTACTGTACTGAAGTTCAGTTTTTAGATACTTGTATTTTATTTGAGTATTTCCATTTTATGCTACAACCTAAATACAAAAAATTGTATGCTGTGTAAAAGGTAAATAAAAACAGCATTTTTAATGTTCAAACTGATAAACTTTATTGTTTTAGGTAAATATATACTCATTCTGAATTTGATGCCTGCAACACGTTCCAAAAAAAAAATAAAAAAGATTTCACCATCAACAATCAATAATATCATCAATACAACACTTTGGAAAACCATTGCCACTAAACCCAGTTTGATGCTGCATCTACAAATGCAAGTTAAGACCCTACCATGCAAAGTGAAAGCCATACATCAACAACATCCAGAAACACCACCAACTTCTCTGGGCCTGTGCTCATCTGAGATGGACTGACACAAATTGGAAAAGTGTGCTGTGGTCTGACAAGTCCACATGTCAGACTGTTTTTGGAAATCATGGACGTCATGTCCTCCAGGTTAAAGAGGAAAAGGACCATCCAGATTGTTACCAGCTTTAAGTTCAAAGCCAGCAACTGTGATGGTATGGAGGCGTGTTGGTGCCCATGGCATCATGGGTAACTTCCCATCTGTGAAGGCACCATGATTGCTGAAAAGTACAAGGTTTTGGAGCATCATATGCCGCCATCCAGACGACGTCTTTTTTGGGGACAGCCCTGCTTATTCCAGCAAGACAATGAGACACATTCTGTACGTGTTCCAGCAGCATGGCTTTATAGTAAAGAAGTAGCAGCTCAGTCCATGGGGACTTGGCTTGGGAACCAGAGGGTTGCCAGTTCAAGTCCCTGTATGGAGGAAGTATGGAGCATGAACTGGTAGCTGGAGAGATGCCAGTTTGCCTCCTTGGCACTGCCGAGGTGCCTTTGAGCAAGCCACTGAACCCCAACTGCTCGGGGTGCCTGTCCATGGGCAGCCTTGCTCTGACATCTCTCCATTTAATGCATGAATAGGTTCTGTTTGTGCATGTGTGTGTATTTAAGGCCTGTGTGTATATGATACCAGAGTGAAAAAAATGAATCTCCCCTTCAGGGATTAATAAAGTATTTATTTTTCTTCTTCTTCTCCTTCTTCCTCAGAGATATTCAGGTTAGGTTAATTGGTGACTCTAAATTGCCCGTAGGTGTGAATGTGAGTGTGAGTGGTTGTCTGTCTCTGTGTGTCAGCTCTGTTACTAATACTACTACTACTACTACTACTACTACTACTACTACTACTACTACTACTAATAATAATAAAACATTTTATTTATAGGCGCCTTTCAGGACACTCAAGGTCACTGTACAAAAGACAATAATAATAAAACAATCAATAAAACATGACAATCAAAAAACGCAATACATAACGTAATACATAAAACAGCAGTAAAGTGCAACAGTGAGGTCATTCCAGTCCAGATTAAAGGGCGTATGCCTGTCTGAAAAGGTGAGTTTTGAGGTGGGATTTGAAGGAGGTGACAGAGTCCGAGTGTTTTATGTCCTGGAGTAGAGAGTTCCACAGGCGGGGGGCCGAGCGGCTGAAGGCTCTCGACCCCATGGTGGATAAGCGAGCAGTTGGGAGGGTGAGTTGAATGGAGGAGGAGGACCTGAGAGTACAGCTGGGTATGTTAATGTGAAGGAGCTCAGCAAGATACTGAGGGGCAAGGTTGTTGATGGCCTTGAAGGTGAGAAGTAGGATTTTATATGTGATGCAGAATTTGATTGGAAGCCAATGGAATTGCTGCAGGACATGCGGAATATGACTAGAAGAGGGGGTTCTGGAAATAATTCTGGAGGCAGAGTTTTGAACCAGTTGCAGTTTATGGATGGACTTGTCTGGTAAACCCAAAAGACAGGTAGGTGGACAGGTAGAGCTGGGTGTCATCTGCGTAGCAATGACTGGTGAAGTCTGGTGACCTGTCCAGGGTGTACCCCGCCTCTCACCCAGCTGGGATGTGCTTCAGCCCCCCCGCAACCAGAACAGGATAAGGGGATACAGATAATGAATGGATGAATGAATTAATCAATTAATATGATTAGTTGACTAACTGGTCTATAAATTTGGTCTATGAAATGTCCAAAATAGTGGAAAAAGTCCAAAAGAATGTAATCACACTTTTGAGTCCAACCAACAGTGTAAAACCTTAAGATATTCAGTTTACTGTCAAACAAGAGAAGAAAAGCTAGGACTAGGAAATGTTAGGCATTTTAGCTTGATAAATGAATTCATGATTAATTAATGATAAGCAGTTATCAAAATAGTCGCAGGTTATTTTTCCAGTGAACTGATATAGTGTCAGCTCTACATGCTCTTGTAAAGACAACAAGTGAAGTCTCATCCAAGCAGCAGTGTTTGTTTAAATTCGTTAAAGATTTTGTATATCTGCATGTAACTGATGTGATTGTTCATGGCTGGTCGACCACACTGTGTGTTGTCACCCAATACTGACACTCCAAGATGAATCATCTCACCATACATTTCTATTCTGTCAAGTCATCAAATGATTGATCACATGTGCCCTTAGAGCAGGAATAGTTAATTGTGTGGATGCTGATTCATCATCCACACAATTAATAACTACTTGTACTGTTCCTGCTGTTTGACCTGTGAATGTCAGACACAGATCATCAACAATCATCAAATCTTTAATCTACTTCACTTTGGAATTCTACTACTCTACATATTGTTATCTACAGACTTCATTTAAGCTTTAATCAGGTCAAAAAATTATGATACTTCTCCTGTACAATTTTCCATCAACTACTACTTCTGCATACTTTCAGCAAAAGAGATTATTAAAATGTTAAAACATTATGCTCTTTTAAGACATTTCTAGATGTATTCAACTTTCTTCCTACTTTTTATGTCTTTAAAATGCAAAGCATTTCTCAAATTCAGCCTTTTCAGTTAACTTTTGAAAGTGTTAAAGTTTAGTTTCCAGCTTTTCTAACAATGTATTTCAGCTCTCAGCTTCTTTAGGTAATGCAGTTCAGCTTCCCTTTCTGCCAATTTTACATTGTAGCTTCCAGTTTTTTTTAGCAGTGTAGTCAATGCATTTGAGCTTCCATATCTTACAGGCAATTAGTTTGTTTTGTTTGTGTTTCATTTCATTTCTGTTAAATATCTGCCTCGCCAGCAATGTTTTTAGATTCATTTCAGCTATCGACATCAACATGCATTCTCTGCAAGAAATGCATTTTAGAGTTAGACTACATCTGCTACAGTGTTAATGCTTTAAGAACATACTTAACACTTACCAAGTTGTAGTCTTTAGTACATCAGTGATGTTAAAAGGAAAAATAACTGTAATGCCACATTGACATGTGCAGATAGTTAAGGTGCACGAAAAGTGATTTCAAATAAAACCAATTACAGCCTTTTTCTTGTTGTTTGCACACTAGAGGAATGCATATTGATTCAGCTAACATATCACTCGCCATGACCAGTGCTATATCATACAGTCATTCCAAAACATGGTGTGTTCTCCTCGAGTCTTTAACAATTTTAAGAGCCCTCCAGTGTTTTTCTGCATTTAGGAATGTCTTTAGTGATAGATTTGTGAGTAGGATTAAAAGAGAAGTGACTCATTCAACTCTAAGATTGCACTGTAAGCAGTAAAATAAATACAGGCCTTGGACAGTAGGCTATACTGTAGGTAATAAAGCTGAACAGACAGCAGGTGGCGGCAAGGGTTCTGCGCTGAAAAATGTAGTAACCATGGCAACAGCTGCCCTGGTAACAGCCATCTCTCTCTTCTCTCTTTTGTCAGTCAGAAAGAACTGGCTGTCAGTCAACTATAACCTCCTTCTCTACAAACTTCAAATCAAAAAATCATGATTGAACATTAAATTTTGTGTTTTTGTTCCAGTGGAGGTGACATCACTGAGAGTAGGTGTTTCTGTGATGATCTGGAGAATTCAAGGATGAGGCCGATCATGGAGTTCTTTCTTAATGCACGTTTTATTACGAGCTTGGATCAACAATGGCTCCATAATATTGTGTTTTTGTTCCAGTGGAGGTGGCATCACTAAATCAGTTAGTTTGAACAAGTACCTGAGGAAAATACCACCTATGTACATAGGTATTGCATTAATTGCCTTTAGGCACCTGATGTGTGAAGAAGGTGGAGAATGTGTTGCTCTCTCTCACAGAGGCTCAAGTTTGAATGGATGAGGTATGAATTATATATGAAGCTCTGGGCTTTGCTCATTTTTGTAGAGGGTGTGAAGCAACTTACTGAACTGGAGAGTTTCTGCATAGCAGCCCAGGCTTCAGGATTCAGTGGATCATCCATTTCTTTCTTCCATGTCATCTGTGTTAACATCAGAGAAAAACACTTTCAAAAATCTCTTTAGCAAAGCTGAGGTCAAACTCTTTACAGAGACTGTTACATATAAAGGTTACTCTTTCTTTTCATGAACAACAATGTAATGTGATCCCTTTACAGATGTTCACAGATGCCTGTTATCTTGAAGATTTCATGGTAGGGGCTGCTTTAAATCAGGGACATGTTTATCCATCTAGATTATATGTAAGACAAAGAATGTCAGTAAGTTACAAGGTAAAGCTTTATTTATATAACACTTTTTAAAACATACAGTTACATTTAAAATGAGAGAAAATTCAGTTCTGTGTTTGTCTCTATACAATTTTACTAATATCTGTTGTTGTCTATGTGTATTACCATCTCTCATATTTGAATCTGAGTTTGAATCTGATATTTAGAATAACTTAAAGGGGCAAAAAGCGAAATCGTTTCACCGCTAGGTTTGCTGTTGTGCACTGCCTGTAGACCAAAACAAAGTGTGTCATGAGCCACACCTCCCTCTACCTCTGCTCTCCACCCCCCACCCCCCCTCCACTCCACTCGCCTCGTCTGTGCAGCCGAGCACCGCAGCATCTCCACGGACTATTACATCCAGGCGGTCCGGGTGTTTCTTCCGCAGGCTCCACTTCACTCAGCTTCACTCAGCTGCCCGATAAACCCACTGCCTCTTCCCACATTAACCTGAATAACAAACCAGGGCTCGGTGCTCCGGTTGGATCCAAACGGAGAGCCGGGGCTAGCTGGGAAGCTAGCGGAGACTAACTGGCTGGGCTGGCAGCTGAGTGAAGTGGAGCCTGAGGAGGAAGCACCGGTTAGCCCCGGTTTCACTACAGGCAGATTCACTCGCCACAGGGACGAGGAAATAAAACCTAAACAGCCAACTGAGTTTGGCTTACTTTAGCAGTTAGCGATGTCTTTCACTCACTCTTAGGGTGGCCATACATCCGGATTTAGGCCGGACAGTCCGGAATTTAAATGCCTTGTCCGGCGTCCGGTGCAGCCTCAAGCCGGACGCTTATTTGTCCTCCTTTTTGGAGTTGCACCTGAACGCAACGCTGCATATCGTCCAATGGTGTAAGACAACATTCTGATTTTATGCATGGGCTTTATGAAATGAATATGTACTAGGTTTAAAACGATACAGACTTTTGAAGGTTGTTAACAGTATTTTGGCTATGTTTTATGTGGACTACCCTCTGCAGGAGATGGAAAGACCCACAGGCAGTGGAGGCTTGCCTATGAGGACCCTGGAGGTGCTGTTGTCTCCTGAGCTGCTGCAGCAGGTGAAGGTGGATTTTGCTGAGGGCTGAGGCCATATTGAAGAACAGGATACTGAGGACAGGGACTTAAATCAGTTAAAATACAGGTGGACTGCAGCTGCACACACACATACATAAACACAAATACACTGCAGACATGTCCCCAAAGGACTGAATCACTGTGGAATACACTGTGGACTTTTCAGTTCAATATTCACCCGTTACATGGTGTTTTTTCTTCTTACTGTCTTTTGTTGTTTACATAAAAAAA
>NC_065523.1:1889397-1898325 GCF_006386435.1 Epinephelus moara | reverse complement strand
ACATTAACCCATGCTACGATTGTAACATTAAATTTAATTGAATCGACATAGCGACATGTGCCTAACGTTACTGTAACACTAATTAAAACAGACATTTGACTCCGCCATTTCACTTCGAAAATATGTGCTGCCATTGCTCACTGGCTGTAGCCTTTTATAGGGAGGGAGGGCCAAGGGCTCCGAGAGGGGGTGGGGGGTCGGGGATTGACATGAACGTACATGAACGCGCAGCCGGACCGGCTTGTAAACAAGGGGCTGGAGATCAACACAGAGAGAGGGTGTGTGAGGTCATGCTATACTCCAGATCAAATTACACCTCTAGTTCTTCACATAGCGATTTTTTCAATCCTTCAATCTAGAAATGATGAATTTCGCTTATTGCCCCTTTAATATTATTTCGAACTAGACATATTGGTAGGCTGATAAAATCAGCCGATACTTATATATAGATACTGGTGTGTATGTTATCTGATATACACCGATATGGTTTCTTTTTTTTTTTCCAGAATGTAATGCAGAAAGAGATGCTTGGGATAATTTATAAATATTAAATCCCTGATGAAGTGCAATTATGTCGTTTATGACAGTGAAGTTTATTGTGAAACTGAAAAATTTCCTGCCTCCATTACATATTCAATTCAATTTCAATTCAATTTTATTTATTAAGTCCAATATCACAAATCACAATTTGCCTCAGAGGGCTTTACAGCCTATGACATCACTCTGTCCTTTGAACCCTCACAACGGATAAGGAATAATATTTGTATTGTATCTAATATTTGTATCGGCATCTGCCCCAAAAATCCAGTAGCAGTTAGGCTCTAGTACTGACAGCGTAGATACTGTAGTCATTTTGTCTATCTTAAAGTTTAAAGGGGAGCACTACCTAAATGAAGAATTCAATATATTATTTCCATGGTCTAGGAAAATTCAATCAACATTAGTGAACATGAGCTACTCTCTATCAAAGCCAGAAACCAGAGATGTAAGTCTCAAACTTCTGATGTCATAGGTTATAAAGTCTGCTCCTTAGACAATGAATGGGATACTGATTTTATGGACCCACGGAATGCTTGTTTTCTTTTTTACCTGAATGAGCTTTATTCTATTGTAGTGTTCTCAATTTAGAAACTGTAAAAAGTACCTATATAAACCATGTCACCATGATGTCGCACTAACAACAGTCACTGTTGTTGTTTTGAGCTGCAGAGTGAGGTCAAATCAGCAATGTTGTTGCTTTCTGTTGTCATTTTCAGCTGTAACTGTAACATTTAAAGATATATATAGTTAAACATGGTGGTCGGACCTATCTGACGTTTCTGCTGTGCTTATTTCATGTACTGTGTTGCTTTGCTATTATCTTTGAAAAATATAATCTACCAGCACAGAAGCTAAACTATGTACTGCTGTGGACGGGGGCCACAACAAAATGTATTTTAGCCACCTAAAGCATAAATATCATTTTAAGTGTATGCTATATTTAGAATATTTAATCTCTTAACTTTACATACTAAGGGGTCAGAGGTGTCAGAACCTTTTTGAATGGGAGTCAGATAGATCATGTGAAAATATCTGGGCCAGTTGTTACCTGCATTATACATGTTATTTAAAAAAAAAAAAAAAAAAAAAAATCCCACACAAAAAAGAAAAACAAAACTGTTTCATCTTTCAGTGAATAAAGTGTTCAACTTTCCACCTCTCCTCAAAGTGGCAGCCCTTACGACTTAACACTTGTCCATGTCCATTTGTTTGCTGTCTGTTTTTGAAAACACATTAGTTTCATCTATGTCGTTCCTACTTGGTGCAAGTCTAAAAACTGTATGATGCCCTGCCAATGTGTGGTGAACTGAAAAAATATTAAGTATTCTTGCTTGATTAACCACTGTTGTGTGGTGGGCCGCATGTTGTGTATTTCTAACAAGAAGCTGGGGGCCGTTTTAAATCGGTCCTAGGCTGGAATTGGACATACCTGTATTAAATGATTGAGGCAGCGGTAACACATGTGTTTTGCTGAGTAAAATGACTGTTTGTCAGTGGAGTCTGGTGGCTTTGATATAAGAGCTTTAGTTTCACATCTGAAAGGGCTGACTGATGGCAAGATAAAGTGGTGAAAATATTCCAAATATATAATGTACACTTAAACTGACACTTTTTAATTAGTTGGGCCTTTTATAGGTGGCTAAAAACGAATTAATTGAGCAACGTTTGCTCAGCAATGTTTCTTTTTGTTCCCAGGTTTTCTACCTAGAAGTTATTGTAAACAAACATTGTAATTCAGTACTCAGAACATTCCCCTGAGTGCTGTCAGTGTCATCAAGAACATCTTTCACCATTAATTGTCTATGGAGCAGTTTCAGATTTTTTACTTGTTGACTTGGTGTTTAAGGACTCTTGTTTTTGGATTTGGGAGATAGTTGTTCATGTTTACAAATATTTTTGGAATGTCTTAGACCAAAGGTATAGTATATTCATATATGTATGAATTTTTCCCTTCAAGGAACAGTAAGTAATGGCAGATTAACATAAACTTAAAGAGTAAAAAAATTATATCCAATGTTTAGTTGCAAATCCTTTACAGTGAGTGACTGGCTGAAGTCCACAGACCTAAGCAGACTTTTGGTGAGACCCTGGTGATGCTGTGCCATGTCTGTGCTGCATTTTGCCTTTAGCTTCTTAACACATGCTCAGTTGAGATGACTAAATCCCGGCATACTCTATGCAATTTTGGGCTGTCCCAGATGAGAGATGACCAATGTGAAAGAAACGTGGTGTTATCTTTGGTCATGGCTCTAAAACAATGGTCCTACGTGGCACAGTGAGAGAGGTTCAAGGATGGCCATTGTCAGTCTTGCCATCAAAGACAGCCTGGGATAAAATTCTGACAGTGTCAGAAATGTGGGATGACCATCTCCAGATGCCAGGTGAGGAACCTAGCAGCTAGCAAACACACACAAAGACAAAGTGTATATAGTGCCCACAAAATTTTAAGTTATTTAACAATGTGAAAACACAAAAAACAGGTCCACACACCAGAAACTGCTCATTTTGGAAATTTTAATCAGATCACCACATGACCTGTTTTTTGTATTTTTAATCGCGCTGTTTATTATTATTAGGGCCCGAGCGACGACGAAGTCGTCCGTGAGGACCCTATTGTAATCGCGCTGTTTATTATTAGGGCCCGAGCGACGACGAAGTCGTCCGTGATGACCTTATTGTAATTGCGCTGGTTATTATTATTATTAGGGCCCGAGCGATGACGAAGTCGTCCGTGAAGACCCTATTGTAATCGCGCTGTTTATTATTATTTATTATTAGGGCCCGAGCGACAACGAAGTCATCCGTGAGGACCCTATTGTAATCGTGCTGTTTATTATTATTTATATGGGCCCGAGCGACGACGAAGTCGTCCGCGGAGGACCCTATTGAAATCGTGCTGTTTATTATTATTATTTATTAGGGCCCGAGTGACGACGAAGTCGTCCGTGATGACCCTATTGTAATCGCGCTGGTTATTATTATTTATTATTAGGGCCCGAGCGACAATGAAGTCATCCGTGAGGACCCTATTGTAATCGTGCTGTTTATTATTATTTATATGGGCCCAAGCGACGACGAAGTCGTTCGCGGAGGACCCTATTGAAATGGCGCTGTTTATTAGGGCCTGAGCGACGACATAGTGGTCCGAGGACCCTATTGAAATCGCGCTGTTTATTATTATTAGGGCCCGAGCGACGACGGAGTCGTCCGCGGAGGACCCTATTGAAATCGCGCTATTTATTAGGGCCCGAGCGACGACAAAGTCGTCCGAGGACCCTATTGAAATCCTGCTGCTTATTAGGGCCCGAGCAACAACGAAGTCGTCCGCGGAGGACGCTACTGAAATCCCGCTGTTTATTATTAGGGCCCGAGCGACGACGAAGTCGTCCGCGGAGGACCCTATTGAAATCGTGCTGTTTATTATTAGGGCCCAAGCGACGACGAAGTCGTTCGCGGAGGACCCTATTGAAATCGCGCTGTTTATTATTATTAGGGCCCGAGCAATGGCGAAGTCGTCCACGGAGGACCCTATTGAAATCGTGCTGTTTATCATTATTATTATTAGGGCCAGAGCAACGACGAAGTCGTCCGTGAGGACCCTATTGTAATCGTGCTGTTTATTATTATTAGGGCCCGAGCACCGACCGAAGGCCGGGCAAAGAAATTGAAGGAATTATTATTAGGGCCCAAGCGACGACGAAGTTGTCCTATTGAAATTGCGCTGTTTATTATTATTAGGGCCCAAGCGACGACGAAGTCGTCTGCAGAGGACCCTTTTGAAATCGCGCTGTTTATTAGGGCCCGAGCGACGCCGAAGTCGTCCGCGGAGGACCCTATTGAAATCGCGCTGTTCATTATTATTATTATTAGGGCCCGAGCGACGACGAAGTCGTCCGCGGAGGACCCTATTGAAATCCCGCTGTTTATTAGGGCCCGAGCGACGACGAAGTCGTCCGAGGACCCTATAAAAATCGTGCTGTTTATTATTATTATTATTCTTGCAACATTTCGTGTCCCAGTTTCGGCCCTTTCCCAAATTTCAAAATGCTTCTAACTCTCCACATTCGTCCGGCCACATCCGAAATTCGATATTTTTGGGCGGTTGCACATGGTTGGCGCGAAATACCGAAATAGCGCCCCCTACAAATTTTCAAAATACCCTCCCCATTGGGGTTAGTTTGTCGTAGGCAAAAGAAATTTGGTACACATGTATCATACCCAGATGCACAAAAAAGTCTCTTAACCTCATGGTAAAATCCCAACAGGAAGTCAGCTATTTTGTTTTGAATTTTTTCATTACGGCGATTTCAACAACTTACATTTGAACGAACTTGTCCTAGGGCTTTTGCCCGATCAACTTCAAATTGGCTACAGATCATCCAGAGACCATGCTAATCAAAAGTTGTGCTTTGCATGTCTGTAGGTCAAAAGGCGTGGCTGCTAGGGCGTGACAAATTTTGGCGACATTTCATTTTCTCGCCATCGAATTTCGAATGGCTGTCACGCCCACATACTTGATCGTAGCAGCTTCATACTTGCTGGACATGATAATGGCTCCGCCCCGAACGCCCCAATATGTGAATATCCTACCTTACTCATAGTGCCCCCTGGTGGTAACAGGAAGTGATCAGTTTTTACTTTAACACTTAGTAATACCACAAACTTGACCGCATCAACTTCATTCCACTTCTAATGCATGCAGAACAAGTTGGTGAAGCTACCTTATGAACGCTGTGAAGCTACGTCTAATGGTGTCCCTGTGGCGGCGTGGCAACTATCGATCCCTTGCCACTGAATACGTTTGGCTTTTTGATGGCTTCAGCGACCTCATCTCCTCATGAAAATTGATACACAGGTCAAGAATGGCGAGCTCTTGCATCTGATAGGGGCGTTGCCCATGGGGGGGGGCAAAATGCCTCTATAGCGCCCCCTTGAAATTTTCAAAAAACCCTCCCCATAGGGATTTTTTTGGAGTAGGAAGATGAAAATTGGTACACATGTGTATGTTGTCCAGACGCACATAAAAGTCTCTGGCACCAATGGTCTACTCCAAACAGGAAGTCGGCCCTTTTGATTTTGACTTGTCATTTTGGCGTGATTTCCACGTGTTGTATTTTAACGAACTAGTCCTAGGGATTTCATCCAATCGACTTCAAAGCTTTTACAGATCATCCAGAGACCATGCTGATCAAAAGTTATGCTTTCCATGTCTGTAGGTCAAAGGGGGTGGCTGCTATGGCACTGCCATTTTTGATCCATCGCCATGCATATTCAAGCAGCTCTCTCTCCCACATAATTCATCCAAACTGCTTCAAAATTTCTACACATGATAAGAGCCCCGCCCTCAACGCCTCCATATGCTCGTAAGCAATCTCGCTCATGGCGCCCCCTTGTGGAAACAGGAAATGCCATCTTTTACACTGACAAACACCAACCTCAAGCTCCTGACCTGATCAACTACATTTTGTGGCCACATGACGATCAAGTTGATGAATCTGCACAGTGACACACATGTCCTGTCATGTTGCAGGCTGCTGTGGCGGCGGTGGCGACTTTTCATCCATGTATCATACCCAGACACACAAAAAAGTATCTTGACGTCATGGTAAAATCCCAACAGGAAGTCGGCCATTTTGTTTTGAATTTTTTCGTTACGGCGATTTCAACAACTTACATTTGAACGAACTTGTCCTAGGGATTTCGTCCGATCAACTTCAAATTGGCTACAGATCATCCAGAGACCATGCAGATCAAAAGTTGTGCTCTGCATGTGTGTAGGTCAAAGAGTGTGGCTGCTAGGGCGTGACAAATTTTGGTGACGTTTCAGTTTCTCGCCATCGAATTTCAAACGGCTCTCTCGCCCACATACTTGATCGTAGCAGCTTCAATTTTGCTGGACATGATGATGGCTCCGCCCTGAATTCCCCAATATGTTACTATCCCACCTTACTCATAGCGCCCCCGGTGTAAACAGGAAGTGACCAGTTTTTACTTAAACATGTACTGATGCCACAAACTTGACCCCATCAACTTCATTCCACTTCTAATGCATGCAGAAAAAGTTGGTGAAACTACTTTATGAACGCTGTGAAGCTACATCTAATGGCGTCCGTGTGGCGGTGTGGCCACTATCGATCCCTCGCCACTAAATACGTTTGGCATTTTGATGGCTTCAGTGACCTCATATCCTCATGAAAATTGATACACAGGTCAAGAACGGTGAGCTCTTACATCTGATAGGGGCGTCAGCCATGGGGGGGACAAAATGCCTCTATAGCGCCCCCTTGAAATTTTCAAAAACCCCTCCCCATGGGGTTTTTTTTGGAGTTGGAACATGAAAATTGGTACACATGTGTATGTTGTCCAGACGCACATAAAAGTCTCTGGCACCAATGGTCTACTCCAAACAGGAAGTCGGCCCTTTTGATTTTGACTTGTCATTTTGGCGTGATTTCAACATGTTGTATTTTAACGAACTAGTCCTAGGGATTTCATCCAATCGACTTCAAATTTTTAACAGATCATCCAGAAATCATGCTGATGAAAAGTTATTAAAAGCTTTTCCCTATGTCAAGGGGCGTGGCTGCTATGGCGCCTCCCTCGCCACCAAATACATTTGGCTTTTTGATGGCTTCAGCGATCTCATATCCTCATGAAAATTGATACACAGGTCAAGAATGGCGAGCTCTTGCATCTGATAGGGGCGTCGCCTATGGGGGGGACAAAATGCCTCTATAGCGCCCCCTTGAAATTTTCAAAAACCCCTCCCCATAGGGGTTTTTGTTTTTTGGAGTTGGAACATGAAAATTGGTACACATGTGTATGTTGTCCAGACGCACATAAAAGTCTCTGGCCCAATGGTCTACTCCAAACAGGAAGTCGGCCATTTTGATTTTAACTTGTCATTTTGGCATGATTTCCACATGTTGTATTTTCACGAACTAGTCCTAGGGATTTCATCCAATCGATTTCAATTTTTTACAGATCATCCAGAGACCATGCTGATTAAAACTTGTGCTCTGCATGTCTGTAGGTCAAAGGGCGTGGCTGCTATGGCGCTGCCATTTTTGATGCATCGCCATGCATATTCAAGCAGCTCTCTCTCCCACATACGTCATCCAAACTGCTTCAAAATTTCTGTACATGATAAGAGCCCCGCCCTCAACGCCTCCATATGCTCGTAGGCAAGCTTGCTCATGCTACCCCCTTGTGGAAACAGGAAATGCCCTATTATACATTGACATTGTCCGATTTGCTCGAAACTTCACATATGTGATGACGGTCCACCCCTGAACGCACCTGCCCACATCTGGTTACACTCGTAGCGCCACCTGGTGGATGAATGAAACATTGTGTTTTTTTGCTCCTGCCAGGTTTTTTCTCCCTTCTCGCTTCGCGCCACAGTCCCCGCATGCCTCAGGCCCCTGCAGTTGCATGGGGGAGCGAGGGCCCGATCACAGCTGCTTGCAGCTTTAATTATTATTATTCTTATTCTTCCTCCAAATGAATTGCCTTTTTGGGAGGCTTAACATACTTGAAAACTCATGAAACTTTGCACACATCTCAGAACTGGTGAAAAATTTGATATTTTAAGGGTCTCGTGCGTGGGTTCCAAAAAATGGCTCAGTAGCGCCCCCTACAAAAGTTTGAGGAAACAGCCCCTGAAGCCAGTTTAACCTACATGTATGAAACTCGGCAGGCTTATGTAACGTTCAGAGATGTACAAAAAAGCCTCTTGGAGGCATGCTCTAAACCCAACAGGAAGTCAGCCATTTTGAATTTCCTGTGCAATTTTGGTGCATTTTTGGCCATTTCCAGGGGACCTAAATGAACGAACTAGTCCTAGAGATTTCATCTGATCGACTTCACACCTTGGTCTGTCCCACCCCAAGACCTTGAAGATGAAAAGTTATCAAAAGCTTGAGTTTCCGTCAATGCATGTGACCGTGGGATGGCGTCAAAGTTAGGGGTCTCGACACTAAACAGGAAGTAGTTTATAACTCCAGCATACATGGTCCAATCTTGCCCAAACTTCACAGGATTGATGACAGTCCCGCCCTGAACACATTTACATGTCAATAATTAGAGATAAACATAGCGCCCCCTACTGGCAACGGGAAATGTCATGTTTTAGACTTTAATGTACATCTCCTACAGAATTGACCAGATCTACCTCAAACTTGATCAAAAAAGGCATAAGACGATGACGACACTTTATTGTGGAAACGGTGAGTTTTCGTCGAAGGGCGTGGCCATGGCCTGGCGGCGAACTTTGATGTTTCGCTGTGATGATAAACGTTGCTGTAACTTGACTCCACGTGGGAATATCTTGCCAAAACTTCACACATATGATGATAGTCCAGCCCTGAACACATCTACAGAGGGATT
>NC_065523.1:1885573-1889022 GCF_006386435.1 Epinephelus moara | reverse complement strand
ACCTTACAAAAGTACAGAAGTGCATAAAAACAGGGATAAAAACAAACAATAAAATACAATGGACAGTGCAAAGATCAGACGGAGTATGAGAGTTTGAACAGATGGGTTTTCAGTCTGGTTTTAAAGAGGGGTAAGGAGTCCGTGTTGCGGAGGTCAGGGGGGAGGGAGTTCCAAAACTGGGGAGCCGAATGCTCGGCCCCCCATGGTGACGAGGCGAGCAGAGGGGACAGAGAGATGGATGGAGGAAGAGGATCGGAGGGTACGGGTAGGTACAGAGATATTAATGAGGAATTAATTAAATTAATTTGATGTACAAAAACATGATGTATGATTAGTGCGCTCTCCAACTCCCTCTAGTGGAAAGAGGAAGTGATACAAAATGTGAAATATGTCATTCCAGCACTGTATCAAGTATATGCAGAGTCACTCCTGCATGCGATATCTAACTTTGACAGAAATGAACTGACGCGTCAGAAGGCATCCTGCCAGCCGCCCCGAGTTGCGTGAAGGTGCGAGGGCCCGTTCATCGCTGCTTGCAGCTTTAATTAGGGCCCGAGCGACGACGATGTCGTCCGAGGACCCTATTGAAATCGTGCTGTTTATTATTATTATTATTATTATTATTATTATTATTATTGTTCTTTACCCGACTTCGTGCCCCAATTTCGTCCCTTTCCCAAATTTGAAAATGCTTCTAACTTACCACATTCGTCCGGCCACATCCGAAAATCGATATTTTTGGGCGATTGCACATGGTCGGCGCGAAATGCCGAAATAGCACCCCCTACAAATTCTCAAAATACCCTCCCCATTGGGGTTAGTTTGTCATAGGCAAACAAAATTTGGTACACACATGTATCATACCGAGACGCACAAAAAAGTCTCTTAACGTCATGGTGAAATCCCAACAGGAAGTCGGCCATTTTGTTTTGAATTTTTTCGTTACGGTGATTTCCACAACTTACATTTGAACGAACTTGTCCTAGGGATTTCGTCCTATCGACTTCAAAGTTGGTACAGATCATCCTGAGAACATGCTGATCAAAAGTTATGAAAAGCTTTTCTCCATGTCAAGGGGCGTGGCCGCTAGGACGTGTCAAATTTTGGCGACTTTTCATTTTCTTGCCATCGAATTTCGAAGGGCTCTACCGCCCACATACTTGATCTCAGCAGCTTCTTGTAGAAACAGGAAATGCCATCTTTTACACTGACAAACACCAACCTCAAGCTCCTGACCTGATCAACTCCATTTTGTGGCCACATGACGATCAAGTTGATGAATCTCCACAGTGACACACGTGTCCTGTCATGTTGCAGGCCAAGGCAGTGCCGACTTTTCATTCTTCGCCACGGAACATCAACTTGATATAAATCCTTCATGTATTGTCCGATTTGCTTGAAATTTCACGTGTGATGAGGGTCCACCCCTGAACGCACCTGCCCACATCTGGTTACACTCATGCCGCCCCCTTGTGGAAACAGGAAATGCCCTATTATACATTGACATTGTCCGATTTGCTCGAAACTTCACGTGTGTTGACGGTCCACCGCTGAACACACCTGCCCACATCTGGTTACGCTCATGCCGCCCCCTTGTGGAAACAGGAAATGCCCTATTATACATTGACATTGTCAGATTTGCTCGAAACTTAACGTGTGATGACGGTCCACCCCTGAACGCACCTGCCCACATCTGGTTACGCTCGTAGCGCCACCTGGTGGATGAACGAAACATTGCGCTCCTGCCAGGTTTTTTCTCCCTTCTCGCTTTGCGCCACAGCCCCCACGTGCCTCAGGCCCCCGCAGTTACATGGCGGAGCGAGGGACCGATCACAGCTGCTTGCAGCTTTAATTATTATTATTATTATTCCGACATTTCGTGTCCCAATTTCGCCCCTTTCCCAAATTTGAAAATGCTTCTAACTTTCCACATTCGTCCGGCCACATCCGAAATTTGATATTTTTGGGCGGTTGCACATGGTCAACGCGAAATGCTGAAATAGCGCCCCCTACAAATTTTCAAAATACCCTCCCCATTGGGGTTAGTTTGTCGTATGCAAACAAAATTTGGTACACACATGTATCATACCCAGACGCACAAAAAAGTCTCTTGACGTCATGGTGAAATCCCAACTGGAAGTTGGCCATTTTGTTTTGAATTTTTTCATTACGGCGATTTCCACATTTGAACGAACTTGTCCTAGGGATTTCGTCCGATCGACTTCAAATTGGCAACAGATCATCCAGAGACCATGCTGATCAAAAGTTGTGCTCTGCATGTGTGTAGGTCAAAGAGCGTGGCTGCTAGGGCGTGACAAATTTTGGTGACATTTCAGTTTCTCGCCATCGAATTTCGAACGGCTCTCACGCCCACATATTTGATCGTAGCAGCTTCAAACTTGCTGAACATGATGATGGCTCCGCCACGAATGCCCTGATATGTTAATATCCCACCTTACTCATAGCGCCCCCGGTGGAAACAGGAAGTGACCAGTTTTTACTTTAACATGTACTGATGCCACAAACTTGACCCCATCAACTTCATTCCACTTCTAATGCATGCAGAACAAGTTGGTGAAGATACTCAAAAGTTGTGCTCTGCATGTCTGTAGGTCAAAGGGCGTGGCTGCTATGCCATTTTTGATCCATCGCCATGCATATTCAAGCAGCTCTCTCTCCCACATAATTCATCCAAACTGCTTCAAAATTTCTGTACATGATAAGAGCCCTGCCCTCAACACCTCCATGTACTCGTAGGCAATCTTGTTCTTGGCACCCCGTTGTGGAAACAGGAAATGCCATCTTTTACACTGACAAACACCAACCTCAAGCTCCTGACCTGATCAACTACATTTTGTGGTCACATGACGATCAAGTTGATGAATCTCCACAGTGACACACGTGTTCTGTCATGTTGCAGGTTGCCGCGGCAGCGGTGACGACTTTTAATCCATCGCCACGGAACATCAACTTGGTATAAATCCTATGTGCATTGTCTGATTTGCTCGAAATTTCACATGTGATGAGGGTCCACCCCTGAACGCACCTGGCCATATCTGGTTACGCTCGTAGCGTCACCTGCTGGATGAACGAAACATTGCGTTTTCCGTTCCTGCCAGTTTTTGTCTCCCTTCCCGCTTCGCGCCACAGCCCCCACGTGCCTCAGGCCCCCACGGTTGCATGGGGGAGCGAGGGCCCGATCACAGCTGCTTGCAGCTTTAATTAGGGCCCGAGCAGGTTACAGACCTGCGAGGTCCCTATTGTTTTTCTCCCGATTATTTACAGTGGTGTGAAAAAGTGTTTGCCCCCTTCCTGATTTCTTACTTTTTTGCATGTTTTCCACACTTAAATGTTTCAGATCATCAAACAAATTTAAACCTTAGTCAAAGATAACACAAGTAAACACAAAATGCAGTTTTGAAATGAAGGGTTTTATTAATGAGGAAGAA
>NC_065523.1:1839137-1882912 GCF_006386435.1 Epinephelus moara | reverse complement strand
ATTCAGCTTCTACTTTTTGGAAAAATACATACGTGGGTTGGGTGCCTACCTGTATACTGGAAATGTAAGTAAGAGATAACGTTTATTTTTTTATTTATTACAGCTGACAAGACATCTAGGTGCAGGCCCCCCAACGGCAGCATGCCCCGACGCGCATGGACTGCGAGGGCCCGTTCATCGCTGACAAGACATCTAGGTGCAGGCCCCCCGACGGCAGCATGCCCCGACGCGCATGGACTGCGAGGGCCCGTTCATCGCTGCTTGCAGCTTTAATTATTATTACGACATTTTGTGTCCCAATTTCGCCCCTTTCCCAAATTTCAAAATGCTTCTAACTTTCCACATTCGTCTGGCCACATCCAAAATTAGATATTTTTGGGTGTTTGCACATGGTCGACGCCAAATACCGAAATAGCGCCCCCTACAAATTTTTCAAAACCCCTCCCCTTGGGGTTAGTTTGTCGTAGGCAAACGAAATTTGGTACACACATGTATCATACCGAGACGCACAAAAAAGTCTCTTAACGTTATGCTAAAATCCCAACAGGAAGTCGGCCATTTTGATTTGAATTTTTTCGTTATGGCGATTTCCACAACTTAAATTTGAACTCCTCCTCCTAGGGATTTCGTCCGATTGGCTTCCTTCGCCACGGAACATCAACTTGGTATAAATCCTTCATGCATTGTCCGATTTGCTCGAAATTTCACGTGTTATGAGGGTCCACCCCTGAACGCACCTGGCCACATCTGGTTACGCTCGTAGCGCCACCTGCTGGATGAACGAAACATTGCGTTTTTTCGCTCCTGCCAGGTTTTTTCCCCCTTCTCACCACAGCCCCCATGTGCCTCAGGCCCCCGCGGTTACATGGGGGAGCGAGGGCCCGATCACAGCTGCTTGCAGCTTTAATTAGGGCCCGAGCGACGACGAAGTCGTCCGAGGACCCTATTGAAATCGCGCTGTTTATTATCATTATTATTAGGGCCCAAGCGACGACGAAGTGGTCCGCGGAGGACCCTATTGAAATTGCGCTGTTTATTATTATTATTATTATTCTTTACCCGACTTCGTGCCCCAATTTCGCCCCTTTCCCAAAACCCGACTTCGTGCCCCAATTTCGCCCCTTTCCCAAATTTCAAAATGCTTCTTACTTTCCACATTCGTCCGGCTCCATCCGAAATACGATATTTTTGGGCGGTTGCACATGGTCAACGCGAAATGCCAAAATAGCGCCCCCTACAAATTTTCAAAAACCCCTCCCCATTGGGGTTAGTTTGTCGTAGGCAAACGAAATTTGGTACACACATGTATCATACCGAGACACACAAAAAAGTCTCTTAACATCATGGTGAAATCACAACAGGAAGTCAGCCATTTTGTTTTGAATTTTTTCGTTACAACGATTTCCACAAGTTTAATTTGAACTCCTCCTCCTAGGGATTTCGTCCAATCGACTTCAAATTGGCTACAGCTCATCCTGAGAACATGCTGATCAAAAGTTATTAAAAGCTTTACTCTATGTCAAGGGGCGTGGCCGCTAGGGCGTTACAAATTTTGGCGACTTTTCGCTTTCTCACCATCGAAGTTCGAACGGCTGTCCTGCCCACATACTTGATCTCAGGAGCTTCAAACTTGCTGGACATGATGATGGCTCCGCCCCGAAATGTTAATATCCCACCTTACTCATAGCGCCCCCTGGTGGTAACAGGAAGTGACCAGTTTTTACTTTAACATGTACTAATGCCACAAACTTGACCACATCAACTTCATTCCACTTCTAATGCATGCAGAAAAAGTTGGTGAAGCTACCTTATGAACGCTGTGAAGCTACGTCTAATGGTGTCCATGTGGCGGCGTGGCGACTATCGATCCCTTGCCACTAAATACGTTTGGCTTTCTGATGGCTTCAACGACCTCATCTCCTCATGAAAATTGATACACAGGTCAAGAATGGCGAGCTCTTACATCTGATAGGGGCGTCGCCCATCGGGGGGACAAAATGCCTCTATAGCGCCCCCTTGAAATTTTCAAAAAACCCTCCCATTTGGGGTTTTTTGGAGTTGGAACATGAAAATTTGTACACATGTGTATGTTGTCCAGACGCACATAAAAGTCTCTGGCACCAATGGTCTACTCCAAAAAGGAAGTCGCCCATTTCGATTTAAACTTTTCATTTTGGTGGCGATTTTGTGATTTCCACAACTTTGTATTTTAACGAACTCCTCCTACAGATTTTGTCCAATCAACTTCAGATTTGGTACAGATCATCCTGAGACCATGCTGATCAAAAGTTATTAAAAGCTTTTCTCTATGTCAAGGGGCGTGGCCGCTATGACGCCGCCCTCGCCACCAAATACTTTTGGCTTTTTGATGGATTCAACAACCTAATATCCTCATGAAAATTGATACACAGATCAAGAATCGCAAGCTCTTACATCTGATAGGGGCATCGCCCATGGGGGGGACAAAATGCCTCTATAGCGCCCCCCTGAAATTTTTTGGGTGTAGGAACATGAAACGTCACACCACGTCAGGGTTAACTTACTCTGAGTTTTCGCATAACCGCTTCAGTGATGCGTGCTGCTGGCCCCCCGCAGTGGCGCAGGAGAGCGAGGGCCCCATCATAGCTGCTTTCAGCTTTAACTGTATTTGTTGTTCTGTCCAGCACCCAGCATTTATCATTTTTGGATGTGCGTGCTCGTTTTGAGTCCTCTATTTAATTATGTGACCCTCTAAGTTGTGCTTCACAGTTGGAGAAGTAATAACCTCTGCAGCATCCTTGCACACTCAGTATGGGAAGCTATTGCATCGTACGTTGTAGCCTGCAATTCAGTAGGTGCTGTCATCTCACAGCATACATCAAACTTGATGTTGTTCCCAAGTTTATTAGATCCATGTCACACAGTGTAGCTTACACTAAACTTATAAGATTGCTAAAATCTCACTTTACTTGGCCAGTTAAAAACAATTTAATGGCCTTTAAGAACTCCTTGGTTGCTTTGTCTGCACTATATTAAAGGCCATTGTACCACCGCATTGTTCTAACACTATAAGACTAGGTTTTTTCAGCACAATGAGAGGGTAACTGTTCAAATACTTGTGACTGAACTGTATATCAGTTTGTCTTGAGTTGGAAATCTAAGGTCCAAGACAATAACAATAAAAATTTTGACTGACAATCTGTTACAGAACAGCAATTCATACATATTGTTACCTTGTTAAATTCTGCAAAAAAAATACCAAAACAAAACAAAAACCATCCTTACAGCACTGAACTATTTAATAGTTGAAATTATTACATAAAATACGGTAACACTTTACTTGAAGGTATCTACATAAGGATGACATGACACTGTCATAACTATGACATGACACTGTCATGAACTTGTCATAAACATTATGTACATGTCATAAATGTTTATAACTGCTGTCATTAAGTGTCATTCGGTTTTTGTAATGACAAGTTGATATTGTTTGGGTTGTCTTGATTATGACAACTTGACATTAATTAAAGTGATATTACCAGAAGTTGTCCTTGTCATGACAAGTTGACATTAAATTTGTTTGGGATGTCCTTATTATGACAAGTTGACATTAACCAGGATGACAATACCAGAAGATGTCTTTGTCATAACAACTTGACATTAACAAAAAAATGCACCTCTTTTTGTGTTTATGACAAGTTGAGATAATGATTATCATAATTAGATGTGCAAGGTTACAGACCGATTCTAACACTCGGTCAGATAGAGGTCTGGCAGGATACGACACAAACTGGATGTCATGACACCATTATGACATTATGATATCTTAATGACACAAAAAGAGGTGCATTTCTTGTTAATGTCAAGGTGTTATGACACGTAGTGTCATCCTGGTTAATGTCAAGTTGTCAATATAAGGACATCCCAAACAAATTTAATGTCAACTTGTCATGACAAAGACAACTTCTGGAAATATCACTGACAAAAACAGAATGACACTTAATGACAGCAGTCATAAACATTTATCACATGTACATAATGTTCATGACAGGTTCATGACCGTGTCATGTCATATTAATGACAGTGTCATGTCACTCTTATGTAGATACACAAAGACACAGATTGTAGATTTCACCAAGACACGTTGAGCATTCATCAGATAGAAACTGATAAAGGGGGAACATTTAGCATAAGCTTTACTTTAAGGTCCTCATGATGTGTTCTTTACTGTACCTCTATAGCCTTCTGTTGATGCTTCATCGTCTTGTCTTGAGTCTGATTCATCTCATTTCTGTTGATGTCCATGGCGGCACTGGGTCCAGGACTCAGGCCCAGAGATGGTGCCGAGCCCACAGATCCATCAGACAGAACCGGCTCAGTGCTGGACAGCGAGTCTGTCCTCAACAAGGATTCTGACGGAGGCATAGTGGGAACAGGCAGTTTGATCTGAGAGACGGACAGGTTTGATGGAAGAGTTAGGGTCAGAGGGAAGACAATTAGACTTTTAGCATGAAATATACAGTACATTACTGTTCGAATATCTAGTATATCTACAACATAAGCCAATAATGCTGATTCTGTTAAAACCCCTCAGAGTTGGATGTACTGCCAAATTCAGAGAAACAACATTGGAGACGACTTATGGTCTTGAAATTAACATAAAATTCACGGGCAGCAGCTCTGGTGGACATTCCTGCAATAAGCATGACAATGACATGCTCCCTCAAAACTTGTGAAATTTGAGGCCTTGTATTGTGTGACCAAACTGCACATTTTCCACAGTGTCCTTTTATTGTGACCATCCCAAGGTACACCTGTGTAGTGGTGATTCACCTGTCAGGTGGATGGATTATCTTGGAAAAGGAGAGGTGCTCACTAACATGGATTTTAACACATTTGCAACCAAACATTTTTTTTTCTGTGGCACACAGCTCTGGGCTAGCAGCCCATCTACAACAGGCTTAAGCATAGTAGAAGACACCACAGTTTGTAACATGAAAGTGCTTTATTCAGTGTTCTCATGATTTAAATCACAATTTGGGATGTCCTGATCCGATCCCAGAGATTGGGATGGGGCCAATCAAGGCATTTTTTCACTGATTGGGATTGGTTTTATTGAGTTACATGGAGGATCTGAACCATTGTTTAATGTCAGCTGTCACACAGGTGATTTTACATATGAAGCTTTTATGCAGAAACGCGCAGAGTACAGCCATCTCCTAGTCTCCCGCTCTCTTTGTCTATAGGCAATATGAGATTGTTTATTTATGCTTTTTACCAAAATTATGAGCACTTGTTTCATTTCAGCTCAGTGTGAAAGTCTTGTGCATTTATGGTGCATGGTGTTTATCCACGGGCAGAGGAGAGATAGACAGTGGTGCAGAACTGACAACAAACCATACTCACCATACCACTGCCAAGTGCAACAAAAGCTATGGGAGCGAAAAGCCAATAAGAGTAATTCATTAATGTAGCCTAATTCACGCAAAAGATGTAAAAACGGTGAAAAGAAACCTGAATGAAATATCGTTCATTCAGGTAACTCAGGTAACAAAGCAACAAACACTGGAACGTTCCCTCAACACAGCAACAAGGCCAAAAAGATTAAAGAGAGGGTTTGTTATTTTAGACCTGTTTACTTATTTTGTAAAACATAAATAAATAATAAACTATAAT
Organism: Epinephelus moara; assembly: GCF_006386435.1. Lineage (NCBI taxonomy): Eukaryota > Metazoa > Chordata > Actinopteri > Perciformes > Serranidae > Epinephelus > Epinephelus moara. Next base: position 1,877,254 of record NC_065523.1, on the reverse strand, counting down.
GACCAGCTTGGATGCAGGGATTTTTTTCTTAATGCATTGCAGAACTTTTCAGTTGTCAAGCATATATTTTGGATTGATTTTAATAACTTCGATGTACTTGAAGTGTGCACTGTGTAGCTGTGTTCTCCAAGAAAACAGAAGTATCAGATTGGGACTCGTGTAAGTAGAAGAGGAAGAGTTTCTTGAAGAGGAAGAGATCTCTGTGGTTCATCTGGCTTAAGGTAAAAACCTCCTGAACATCTGGACCAGAAAAAAGATTAGCCTACATAGTGCTGGGTGAGCAGTCCATCTGCAACAGGCTAAACAGCTTAGAAGGAACACTGATTTATAATGTGAAAGTGCTTTATTCAGTGTTTTTAGTGGTTTTAATCACCTGTTCTGCTTGTTTTTTTTGGAGAGGAAGCGACCTCTTTGGATAATTTTGCTATGGTAAAAACCTTCTGAACAATGAACACTGAGGAACTTCAAACCGGAAGAAGTTTCATCTGGTTGTAATTTGCAGTCCTCACTGCTAGACACCTCGAAATCTCCTTGAATCTTAGACACTTTTTTCTTTAAATACTCGTACCAGTTTTGGCACAGTCCCATGTCATTCTTTTTCTCCACTTGATTTAGTTTTACCTAGGGGAAGGGTATTAAATCTATTTAGGTTGAGCTTTCAACTATTACCTATTAAAGTGACAATATGTATATATAACTTCATATTATAAACTCACCCTTAAAAAATTACATCCATAGAAATAAAAGTCAAGTTTACCAGATAAATTGCATACACACACAACATATGTGATTCTTTCTTTTTACATTTCTTAGTGTCATGAGCTGAGTTAATTTATCATCAGAGCTTTTATTCTTCTACTCAGACAGGAATTTGATCACTGGCCTATTCAAAGCAAGCAGCATTTTAGCCCATTCAAAACTGTTGACATGACTCTATGATTCTTAAGAAGTTCAGGCCCAGATAATCTGGTCTTTTCACTCTTACCTTGAGAGGACTGATTGGATCTTGCTGCGGCTGCTGGGGTGGTTGCTGTTGTTGATGATGATGATGCTGTAGCTGTTGCTGCTGTTGATTATGTGGTTGGTGGTGAGGACAGGAAACATGCTGCTGTGGATGATGCAGGTGATGCTGTTGTTGCTGTTGCTGTGTTGTTTGGTGGTGGTCAACCTGCTGTCTGTGATGTTCATGTGAATGCTGTTGAAGATGCTGCTGATGGCTGAACTGTTGCTGTCGATGCTGCTGCTGCTGATGATATGGGAGGCTTTGTGCTTTGTTCATATCTTCAACGAGAACCTCCTCCCGCCGGCCACGCCCTCGACCCCGTCCACGGCCCCTCCTGCTTTCTCCTGCCACTGATCCCATCAGACCCCTGCAGTAGGGAGGCTCTGGAAGAGGGCGTATGCGTGGTCTACCTCGTGGGCGAGGAGGGCCTTCACGTTTTGGTTTAGTTGGCTTCCGGCCTCTTTTTTTAGGGCCATCATGGGGGAGGAGTTGTGGAGGGTGTCCAAGGGAAGAGTAGCCAGAATTATGGCAGAAGTCGATGTCAACCATCAGTGGACTGAGCCCACTTACTCCTGATGCCCCCCCAGCCTTCCTACAGCTAGACACCAAGTCAGGGAGCAGGTCAGGAAGGCGTCGACTGTTTAAACGAATATCAGCTGGAACATCAGCTTTATCCTCGTCGTCCTCAAATTCATATTCCTGCGCATAGTTTTTCTTTGTTTGAGGTTGCGGCTCACGCCGCTGTTTGAGCAAGTGAAATGAGCTTGTCTTCAGCAGTTTCTTGGGTCGAGAGGAACAGAATATAGGTGAGGTCAGACCAGGAGTATTTGGACTTTCACCCACTCCTACCACTCCCATCATCTTGCTGACTGAGCCATCCCCTTGAACTGCTGAACTCAGCCCCATAGTGGGTGTTTGGGATTGGATGAGGCCAAGTTGGTCAGTATTAACAGTGGAGGGAAGCTCGTGCGTCTTCATAGAGTCAAGGTCTAAGTGTAGATTGCCATTTCCTGTTCCTGGAAGGCTGTGGCAATACTGTCCATAGCCTTGATCACTGTGATGACCAACTATGTCATAGCCCTCTCCTGTTTTTAAGGCCTCCATACCGTCTTGCCCCTGCCCATGGCCCTGGGTAAGGCTTTCTTGAGCAGCCTGTCCTGCCCCAGAATCCTCAGCACAGCTTGACTTGTAATCTGCTGAGCAAAACATGTCCTCCATCTCAGGAAAGAAAGAGCGGTCTTCATCATGTAACAGAGAGTCAGGAAAGCAGATGGAAGTCAGAGATGAAAAGCGCTGCTGTTGCTGCTGAACTTGATTCTGTCCTACTTTACCCACTGGGCTCACTGTGTCAAACTGGTGCTGCTTGAGCTGGTCTAACTGGGAGTGGGACAGAGTTTCAGGGTCTCTTTGTTGGGGCTGCTGCTGTTGTTGGGGAGTTACCATATTTGCTGCCATCCGGTGGGAGTGTGTGTGAGCTAACTGAGAGTGTGCCAGCTGATGGTGAGTGTGTGCTTGCTGCTGATGGTGAGCATGGGGGTGGGCATGGGCCTGAGGCTGGTTGAGGTGATGTAGGTGTGAGGGGGCGGACAAGCCTAAATCTGGTTCAGAGAGGAAGTCATGGAGATCTGAGGCTGTCTGTTGGGGATGGTGGTGGGGTGTAAGTCTGTGCTGCTGTCTATGTCTGTCTCCACCACCTCCCTCCCCTCCTGTAACAGTCACACCAACCCCTGTTCTGTCCAGAGCTCCTCCACTGCCTCTGCTGTTTGTTCGGGAAAGAGATTGGTCCAGCATGTCTAGTGGAGACACTGAGTTCTGACTGGTTCTGCTTTGATCTCTCTGCTGAGCTCCAAGGCTGTAGTGGTTGTCCATACCTTGGGTCTGAAGCTGGAGTTGCAACTGTGCAGACTGGTTCTGTGGATGGGACTCCACCCCGGCAGGCCCTGCTCCTCCGGCTGAACCCATCATGGCCTGCTGGCTCAAAGGATGCTGCTGCTGCTGCTGCTGCTGCTGCTGTGGAGGGGCTTGCTGAGGATCCATCTTAGTGTGGGTGGTGTGAGAAAGGACAGACTGCAGCATGTGAGATTGCTGGGGAGGGTCTGGCGATGAATCTATTAGAGAGAGGGGAACCTGGCTTTGCCGAGCCTGCTGCACATCTGGTGTGTTACACAAGTAGGCATTGTCATTTGCATCTGAAGGCTTCTTCAGCTCCATGTGAGGGTGGCTGTGAGAGTGGGAATGGGGATGGCTGTGCTGAGTATGTTGAGAGTGCGGTGTGTGTTGAGAGTGCTGAGAGTGCTGAGAGATTTGGGGATGCTGAGAGTGTTGTTGAGAGTGTGAGGGCACATGTGAGGTGTGATGGGAATGTTGGGAGTGTGGGTGCTGTATGTAGGGGTCCCCCCTTCCATAATGGACCACAGAGCCCATGGAGTCATGCTGTTGTTGATGTGAGTGGGTAGTATGAGAGTGGGAAAGAGAGTCAGTGACCCCTCCTACCCCTCCAGCTGTGGACTTTGATATGCTCAACTCCGATTTGGCCTGTTGCTGTTTCTTCTGTGACATTTCCAACTGACTGTTTAAGCCACTTGCGTCACCCATTGCCGTTCCAGGACCTGAACTGCTGGTGATGTTATTGGTACGAATGACACTCTGAAGGTGGTAGCGCTCTTCTGAGATCTTGTTCATGTCATAGGTCACTCCCTTGCCTTCCCCATCCCTAGCTTGTGGAAGCGGCTGGGGTAGCTGCTGAGGAGGTGGGTGATGCTGGGAAGGATGAGGAGTTGAACTTTGGGCGTGTAGCAAGTGGTGGATAAGGAAAACGTCATCATCCTCTTCCTCATCTTGGGATCGCTCAACTCCCAGTATATTGGTTTCTGTTTTTGACTTGGGCGGTGTTGAGTGGTAGGACTGGTTCTGCACTTGCTGTGTATCGGGGAAACCTTGGGGTGAGGACATAAAAGAAGGCGATAGGATGGAGGACAAGTATTTGGTGGCCCCTGAGCCTCCGGGGGACTGTGCAGGGCGAGCAGACGCAGGAGAGTGCAATCCAGGGCGACTGATATTAGAACTGATGGAGGGCGAGGGACTAGACTCAGGCAGGTGGTATGAGCTGCTGCCTCCATTACCAACACTAGAAGGCCCACTCCCTGATCCTGCAGATCCAACTCCACTGCCAAGCGCAGCGGCTCCTGATACAGGTCCAGTTACTGTTGATCCTCCAGCATTCCCATATCCTAAGGAAGGACTGCCCGCTCTTCTAAGAGGGGTTTGGCCATAGCTTGAGTCCCCAAACACTATTTCTGCAGAAAACGACCGTCCTCCTGAGCCTATACCAGTGAAGGCCTTCCCTCCAGTACCCCCTGCTCCAGAGCTCAGGTCCTGGGCATGAGGTGAATTAAAGCCTCCATAAGACTGAGCCATGTGTGTAGATGGAGGCTGGTTAGGAGAGTAGGACTGGGCATGTTGCTGGGGAGGCGTCTGGTCTGGTAGGCCTGTGCTGGATTTGGCCACAGGTGAAGAGCCATAGGTGGAGAGGCATTGTTTGGGTGCTGCCTGTTGAACAAGGTTGGATGACACCACTGGCAAAGCAGGTGGTGCCGGTGTTGACTGAGGTGGGGGCTGCTGACGAGAGGGAGCAGGCAAGGAGCCAGTGCTTGTCTTGGAACTAGAAGAGGACGTGGAAGAGGTGGAGGAGGCTGATGGTGGAGTGTGTGGGGTGCGGGAAGAGGATGACGCTGAGCCTGAAGAGGAGTAGCCACTACTGGAGCTGGAACTCTTGGCTCCCTTAGTGCCAGATAAGGAGGGGGCTGAAGAGCTGGAGGACGAGGATGTGTAGGGGGTTTGGATGATAGGTCGATATGTCTTGGATTCCAACCGAGGTGAGGGCTTGGGCTCAGAGGATGGGCTCTGCTCCCCCAGGGGACTGCAGGACAGTCCAGAATGCCGGTGGTGGCTGGGTATCTGCTGGTAGCTCGATGACCCACCACAGCTGGCATATTGCTGTGGAGGCAGTGTTGTGGACTGCGCTGGGGATGAGCGTTGATAATGCTTGATCACACTGTCCTGTCGGGAAACTGCCCTCTCTGGAGGAGGCTGGGGTGGAGGGGGGGCCGTGGGCAGCAGAGCTGGTGTGGAAGAGAACATAGAGGCGTTATACAGCTGGGAGGACTGGTTGTGGAGCTGGGAGGACAAAAGGTTGAACTGGGGAGGGGGCAGGTGGCAACTGGAGGAGGTGGGAGGGGCTTGGGTCTGAGGAGGGGCTGTTGGCTCCTGGGAGCCCCTGTAGGTGGCACTCTGGGAAGACAGCAAGCGATCAAAGCCCAGGCTGGACTGGGAAGGTGTTTTGATGTGCAGCAGGGGATCATGAGGGGATAACAAACCGTTGGAGGTCGGGCTAAATGTAGGCGTGTCCTGCAGGGATAGTGAGGGAGTGAAAGATCGTCCAGAGAAGGAGCCAGGATGCTGGTATGCAGAAAGGGCTGAGGAGGAGGGGAAGGAGCTGGAACCAGGAAGCGCCCCTGAAATAAAGAGCTCCGCTGGGGCTGGTGTGTGCATTGCTACAGGACACAACATTACATGGACAGCGTTGGTAAATGCAAGTCTCTATTCAAATTTAACAAATTAGCAAAATTTCAGCTTAAAGCCCTTTTTACACAGTGATCATGCCATGGCATTACCCTAACAGCCTGACACTCACCAGTCTGCCAAGAGGGAGTGCGAAACTGAGAGAGGAGGGAAGAAGCAGATGGTGGTGGCTGTGGACCCCGCGATTCTAGAGCTGAAATCAGATTCATGACGGAGGGGTCAGGACCAGAGGGGCTGGCATGGTGGAGACTGGCATCAAACAGCCCTGACAAGCCTGGTAACAAACCACAAATCTCACTTAATTCATATAAATAACAACATAGATCATGCCATCATATCATAAACCGATTAATAAAACATTTTTCTCTCAAACTTCTCTTTCTGTTTTTATTGCACTACTTTTATTGAGACATGAGGCATACAACAGAGTCACAATTACCATGTAGAGCACTGTGCTGAGCACAGAGCACAAAGGTTTTATACAGAGAAACCATGCATTACATCCTGCCTCTCTGCACCATCCAGACAGTGTGATTTTCCAATTTGGACAGACGGCTGATGTTTCTTCTCATTTGGTGAATCATGCAACACTGTGATTTGCACAGCTGTGTAATAGGTATGAGATAAGTTATCCAAGTAGTTGAGAGATAAGTGATTAATCACCCTACCCTTAATTTATATTCCACTGTAACCAAATGTTTGGCACATGGCACCACAGCAGTCAGTATTTATGAGCAAAACAGGAGGTGCACCTCAAAACACTCACACTCTACACACAAGATGTAGCACTGCACCATGGTTGTTTTGGTACATTACATTACATTACATTACCTATCAATTAAATAAGTACAAGCTTGCATATTGTTTATCAATGTTACCATACTGAGAATGTAATGGTAGTTAAAGTTATCAATGAGAAAAGCTATGAGAGATCTCCAAGACATTCTGCCCATTCTGACAATGGCTTGTCTCAGAATAAAAACAGCAAGAGAGAAACCAGGTTAACTGAGTTAAAACCTTTTTTGTAACTTATCAAGCATATCAATTCATGAATATCTAATCTAACTATAAGACAAGAAATCTCTGTCTGTCCTTCAGTGTGTCCTTTGAATATTTCGGGAACTGTTCACCCAATCTACTTCACACTTCACACTTGGCGGGTTTATTGCCAAGGTTGTGCCTTTTTGAAATTGGTGCAATTTGGACATGCGACACGTTCAATATTAATAAAGACTGTGCAATAAAAAGGAAAAATCCAGTATTTCTAGATTAGAATTTCTACAGATAAACAATCCAATGAATCCTTACCAAGTGAGCGTCCAGCAGCCCCCCATGCTCCACCCTGTCTGGAGCTTCCTGGGTGGTGGTTGGTTGCATAGCCCTGGAGGGGGTGAGGGGTGCCATAGGTTTGCCTGTGGAGCAGCTCTGAGTCTGGGTGGGACGACCTGGAGCTCCCATACACGAGGCTGAGGAACACATGGTTATTAGGTTTGACTTTTACACAGGCCCTTATTTACAACAAGTCTGCTGTCTTTCACGGGACAAGTCACATTGTTGGACTTAGAATTTAATAGTCCATTTACCTGTTTAGAGCATCCACACTCCACAATGTCTATCAACAATGTCAAATACAAGATTCTAATTCTAACTACAGCTCACAGAACTGTTGTTGGAAATACTAACTTCATGCCATTTTTAACTTACCATAACTACCAGTTTCCAACAACATCAGAATCCAAGTCTTAATTACAATACAACTAATATGTGCAAATAAACATGGATGCTTCAAGTCAGCCAAAGTCCCCTTGATACACGCCTTATGACACTGGTTCCCAACCTGGGGGTCCCGACCCCCACAAGGGGTGCGCATAAGCTTCACAGAGGGTGGCAAGGCCCTCTTCATTTCAAAGGGTGTCAGAAAACTTGTCTTTATCATTAAGATTATCATTAAAGATATAAACTTATTAATAAAAATCTCACAGGATAAGGGCACAGTGATGACCTGATAACATACTACATTTACAGAGCCCTCACTTTCTGCTAAACAGCCTCGTCCTGCGTAAGAAAAGTACACAGTTACAACAGCCAAAAGGCTAACAGAATAACGTCAGGGAGAAGAAAACACTGACTTTGTCAGAAAAAAAGCCTATTAAGTATGTATGCCTGTTAAAAAAAATACATGGTCCAACCAGAATTATGTAAATAGTTCCTAAAAATACCAGGAAAACCTATTTCTGATGAAATATGCACAGGAAATAATCTGCTCAAAATTCATCCAGATCACTCTTTTTACACAAACCTGCAGTTACTGTAGGTTAATTGTACAGTTTATTGGTTGTTCTGTACTGTTATTGTTAGAAATAGAAATAGAGTAGAAATAGAAAGCCTTTATTGTCATTGCACAAAGAATATACAATGCGATTAGGGATGCTACATCCAAAGCCAAGAGGCGCTGCAACTTTGTTGTGACTTTGCCGCCATCTTTCTATGCATTGAATATAATATGAAATATCCATAAAATAAGTCACTTAGTCAGAGGTCATCAGTTCATGTTCATGTGCCAGCCGAAATGTTGTTGTAGTAGTGTTGCACGGTATACCGGTACTAAAATAGTACCGTGGTACTAGAGTATTCCAAACGGTACTATACTGCATTTGGAAAATACCGGTACTTTGAAATTGATTCAATTCATTAATTTAGTTAATTTATTTTACTCATTTATGCACACAAACACCTTTCTTGTTTCTATTGGAGCACAGATTGCGCAAGTGGTGTGTATGACAACACCTGTATCAACATTCGCAGCTGGCGCACGTGAAAAAAGACAAGAGAAAGTCTGAAACGCAAAGGGAGACAACACGAGAAAACACAAACTTGGTGGAACATTTGAGTTACCAAACCGTGACGTCCGTACCGAGGTACTTACCGAACCATGATTTTTTTGGTACCGTTACACCCCTACTATTTATTGTTCTAAAGGTTTGTATCCAAAAGGACTTTTCCTTAGGAAAAGTACCGAAAAGTATCGAAAAGTATCGAAATTCATATTGGTATGGGTACCGAAACAAAGATTTTGGTATCGTGACAACACTATGTTGTAGTAATGTGAAAAAGTGCCACCAGATCCAGGAGCTACATTTGAAGTACCATACGCAAACACACAAGTCACTGAATCCTCCACAAGTTCCCACAAATGTTTCATAATAAAAGCCTATTTGGAAAATGAAGGGATTCTCTCAACCGAAGTTATAATGGGCTTTTAATTTGAAACAGATACAGGAAGTGTTGAGTTTGAAATGATGGCGTGATGCATTAACTTTATCAAGGCAAACGGGAGCGGATAAAAAGTAAAAATATAAAAATACAGAGGGAATAATAAATAACGGCCCGTTTATAATGCAGCCTGTTTCAAATGAAGCTGGTAGCCTCTGCAGTTGTGGTTAGTAAAAGCCCCGCCCCTATTTTTTAATTTTCTTACTTTATGTCCATCTCCATTATGAAGAAACTAGTCCATACCCACTGAGTGCACAGTTGCCCACGTACAGTTTCACATAGTGTGTGTTTGGGATACAGGTCATAGGAAATTGCAGATTAAATAGTCAACTGAACCCATTAAGAAGAGCAATGTATTCAGACAGAGTTTTTGTGAATTTGATAATACAATTGCTTTATTGAAAGTACAGTAGTACCATTGCCAATAGTGGGATAATTAGTGGGCTAAAACTGTACATTAGTAGTTGAGGTAGCACGTTGAAAGGCAGATAGTTAAAGTGTTTATATGTTGTATTGACTTAAAAGTGGGGCGCGCTGGTAGTTCACATGGGAAAGGTGCAGCTAGCTCTTGTTGCAGCAGCATTCCATACCATGACTTAGTCATACCAAAAATTAGAAGAAAAAAAAAAACGCTCAACATTCGGCCACAGGGGGAGCCACAGCGATCGGTCGCATTTTAGCCATTTTTAAGCATTTTTCTGTTGTTATAGCACCACCCAGTTGCCAATTAGAGTTAAATTTCTCCAATCACCTTGAGGCGTCCTGTTCTACATATCTACCAAGTTTAGTAAAAATCAATATGGCGGTTAGGCCTAGATAAGAAGTTAGCTCTCTAGCGCCCCCATTTTGTTTGATCGGGTCAATAATGGAAGGGTCCCCTCAGATTATGTGATGTCATATGCCTACAAAGTTGCGTGGTGATCGGTGAAACCCTTGAGATGTTATACACCTTTATGTGATGAGCCACGCCCTCCGCAATATTCATTGCCTTATAGAAGCTCAGTTTTAGTAAGTTTTCCAACTTTTGCCAAGAGGGAACTTTAGATATTGGTCTCTAGATTATGTTCACCGAGTTTCATATAGATCGGTCTGTATGATTTCGATTTTAAGTGTTTTTCAAAAAATTCAAAATGGCGGAAAATCTATATAACTGGAAGTTATGGGTTCTTGAGGCAAATTTGTTCCTCATGAGGAGAGGCATCTCTGTGTAAAGTGTCATGTCTGTACAACATATGGGGCATGAGATATGCCCATTCAAAGTTTGCAATTTCAATCGGTTGCTATAGCGCCTCCCCTTTGGCCACTTGATGTAATATTGCTTCATTCACATCCTCCCATGACCCTCTACCACTGTGCCAAATTTCACATGGATTGACCAAGTCAGTGAGGCGAAAAACGTGGAACAGACACACCCACAGACACACTCAGAGTTTTCGTCATTATATAGTAAGATAACATTGTTTGCTAGCTTGATGCTAATAGCAGTACTCACCAGGTTGATAAAGTGCTTCTGCTGTTTCACACCATAATTTTTCCCGTTTTATTCTGTGTGGTAACATCCCTAGAGGAAACATCAAAAAGGCTGGGGTGTTGTTGTCATACATGTTGTGTCCATGGCAGCAGATCGCTCTGTGTTCCTATTGGTCAAAGTGACGGCTGTGACGGGAGCAGTCGTGAACGACAAAAAGAAAATAAAACATGCTAGACTGAGGCGTCCCAGACATGGCGTCTGTTGTCGTTAACTATGACACACTAAACGAGATGAAACGATGGATTATCGTGTACAACAATCATTGTCGTTCACAATCCATGCCGACACCGTACGTCGCCGCATCGGGCTAGAATCGGGCTGATACTGTGTAGCGTGTACCAGGCATAAGATTACATCTATTCCTTCTGCCCCTTTTGTTACAGGATGTGTCACTGAAAAGTCCATTCTCAGTGTGATGAATCCGCAATTACGTCTGGCACCTCCCATCTACAACAGGCTTGGGACACACCCTCGTTGAGGACTTGGCTCAGATTCCAGAGTTACTGTCTTATCCTGAAGCCTCCTTAAGGAATCTGATCCTGTTTGATCCGGCGGTGGGAACCTCTTGCGACCGCATGCCTTTACTGACGTCGACCCCAGCAGGATTCAAACCCTGGACCTTCTGCATGGAAGACGAGTGCTCTAACCACTACACATGCCCCTTCTCAGTGTATGCATCCATATCTCACTTGTGTAAGTTGCATACAGGTTCACGATCGTCGCCAAACTAGTTGTGAAGTCATAAAATCCTGCTGGCACATCAACTTATACTCTGAGTTAAGGTGAGCACATAGAAACTTTCCTCCTTCAGCAGAGAAATGTAAAATATTCTATACACATCCAGTCTGCACAGTGACAGGTCAACATCACCTACAAGCATTAAACACTTTTGACCAGAGGGGGTTAGGGCTGTGCGATTGCCTCTAAATTTCATATTGTGGATTGTCATTGCTCTAGATTGCCAATACACCATTAAATTGCCAAGGGGGGGGGGGGGGGGGGGGGGGTTATGTCGTTGGTATAGGCTATAGCCTAGGCCTACCACCGCATTTTTAGATTTTTTGTGTTACAATGACGTTATTTAAATATTTTGCATCACATGCAAAAGTGAACGTCTCCGGCTTGTGAGGAGGTACCGCTGCGCAGCCGGAGACGTGTTGCTCCTCCTCACTTCAAGTCGCTGTCATTAACTTTTAACCTGCAAAGGCGGCAGTGCCGCAACATTGTAGGATTTTATGAAAGCCCTTGTGAACATTTCAATAGTTACACATTAAAACAATATTTATTTGCAATTACTCTATTGAACAACCGGGAAGCATGAGCAAACGGGCTGTGTCACTTTGGATCAAAGAGATGCGCCCTGTCACTGTGAGCGCAGGGCTGACAGGGCACCCTCCACTGAGAAGAGAGAGAGGAGAGGAGAGGAGAGGAGAGGAGAGGAGAGGAGAGGAGAGGAGATGGATTGTAGGCCTGTTTGTAAACGGGGCTTCTCTGACAGTCATGTATTTCCCCAAAAAACATCTCTTAATGCACGGTAGAGCGCCGTTTTTTTGGGGGTTTTTTCCAAAATCGCCTTGATATCCAGCAAATCGCCTGGCAACCCTCCAATCGCCAATATACGATAGCAAATCGCCTGGCAACCCTCCAATCGCCAATATACGATTTGATCGCTGATCATCCCAGGCCTAGAGGGGGTCTTTAATGGATATAGTCTCTTATTGTCAATGCACTGTATTTTTAACCTTCACATGGCTACCTCTGCAAACACACAACTATCTTCAGTCTTAAACATGAGAATTTCTTGTGTCTACCTGCTGACCCCCATGACATAAAGACAGAATCATTCACAAGCTTGGCCTGGGAAGGTGTAGATCGAAGAAGGCAGTGCGGGCAGACCAACCACTTCTGAGATAAGGACATAATCTCCCACTAACTTCCCACCAATGCATGTTGCCTGTTGGGTTTAAAACCACCTAGAAACCCCTCTACCAATGATGTAACATGGCTCTGTGTCATGGGGGTGAGTGTTTTTTTGTCCTTGCTTCACCCAGAGGGGCAGCTACCTTAAAGCAATAAGCTAAATTCATCATTTCTAGATTGAAGGAATTAAAAAATTGCTATGTGAAGAACTAGAGGTGTAATTTCATCTGGAGTATAGCATGACCTCACACACCCTCTCTCTGTGTTGATCTCCAGCCCATTGTTTACAAGCCAGTCCGGCCGCGCATTCATGTACGTTCATGTGGAACTACCATGTACCTTAATGGTAGATAAAAATGTATGCATCTGGTCCCCATTATCTCTTCTTATCTAAATCTGTGAGAAATGTACATATATTCAGTGTGAAAATGTTCTCCTGTTCCTCTATTCTTTGGTGTTACTTTCACTCTAAGTGTATCCTAAATATCCTTTGGGATTAATAAAGTAAGTAGTAGAGTAATATAGTGTCGATCTATAAATCTATCTTTCCAATACTTTGGCCTCTCTAATCCATGGGGTCCCAACCTCAGTTCATGCTAACTTTTACTGGCGCTGCTGAAAAAAGCAAATAGAATAGAATAGAAGTCTTTATTGTCATTGTATGCCATATACAACGAAATAGGAGATGCTACTCCTAATGGTGCATAGACACAAGAAGTGCACACATTCAACATTCCACATAAATAAAAACAGTCATTCATACATCACACATCAGTTATTAAAATCAGCAATAATAAAAAATAATAGAAAAGAGAGTCCTTAGTGCAATTTGTGCAAAGTACAAATCAGCAATATACAGTTGGGTGAGTCCATGTGCAAAATATGCATATATTCAGTGCTTATTGAGAGTTTAGTGCAGTAATAGCCTGGGGGAAGAAACTGTTTCTGAATCTGGATGCGTGTGTCTTAATGGACCGGTAGCGTCTGCCTGAGGGCGGCAGCTGAAACAGCTTATGGCGAGGGTGTGTGAAGTCTGTCGCGATGTTGTTGGCTCTTTTGAGGTAGCGAGCAGTGGCTATGTCCTTGAGGGAGGGTAGCAGGCAGACGATTTTTTCAGCTGAGCGCATGATCCGCTCAAGGGTCTTTTTCTCTGCAGTTGTGCTGCCTGCGTACCACACTGTAATGTTGTATGTTATGATGCCCTCAATCACTGAATGGTAAAAAGACAAGCAGCTTCTCTATCAAGTTGTTTCTCCTCAGCAACCTAAGGAAGTGGAGACGCTGCTGTGCCTTTTTGGTGATTTCAGCGGTGTTGATGGCCCAGGAGATGTTGTTTGATATATGAAGCCCCAGGTACTTGAATGATTAGACCTGCTCCACAAGTGCTCCATTAATCCACAGTGGTGTTGGATCCCCCTTGTTTTTCCTCCTGAAATCCAGGATGAGCTCTTTTTGTTTTGGTTGTGTTTAATTCCAGGTTATTTATGCAGCACCACCTCGACAGTATCTGGATCTCGTCTCTGTAATTGGTCTCATCTCCCCCTGATATAAGTCCAAACACGACCGTGTCATCCGCAAATTTGATAATGGTGTCAGTCGGGTGGGGGCTGGAGTGCAGTCATGGGTGTACAGTGAATAAAGCAGTGGACTCAGCACACAACTTTGGGGTGCACCTGTGCTGAGCATGGTGGAAGAGGAGAGGTGCGTGCCAAGTCTGATGCACTGTGTCCGGTTAGTGAGGAAGTCAGTAATCCACATGCAGATGGAAGAGGGGAGGCCTAGGTGGAGCAGTTTATTAACCAAGATGTCTGGGAGGATGGTGTTGAAGGCAGAGCTGTAGTCGATAAACAGCATCTTCACATAGGTGTCCCGTTGCTCAAGGTGACTCAGCGCCACATGTGTTGCCATGGAAACTGCATCCTCTGTGGACCTGTTTGATCGATAAGCATACTGGTTGGGATCAAAGGAGGATGGTAGACAAGATTTGATGAAGTGAGAGACCAGTCTCTCAAAGCACTTCACGATGACTGATGTTGGTGCCACTGGTCTGTAGTTGTTCAAATCATCTGCAGGGGCTGTCTTTTTAGGCACTGGAACAAAGATGGCAGATTTGAGGCAGGAAGGTATGATGTTCTGAGACAGGGAGGTGTTAAAAATCTCAGTGAAGACCCCAGCAAGCTAACTGGCGCAGGCTTGAATTACCTTGCTTGGTATCCCATCAGGATCAGCAGCTTTCCTCGGGTTGACTGATCTCAATACACGCCTCACCTCCTGTTCCTGCACAGTAGGAGGGTGGGTGTAGGAGGAGGGAGGTGGAGGAGACTGGGCCGTTGCAGTTCTCTTAACCTCAAACTGTGCAAAGAAGTTGTTCAGCTCCTCCGCTAGTGAGGCGTCCATATTGACAGTGTTGTTGGAGCTGCCTTTATAGTTCGTGATATGCTTTATCCCCTGCCACATCCTGCGTGTGTTGTTATCTGTGAGGTGGCCCTCCACCCTCCTTTTGTAAGCCTCCTTAGCTTCCCTGATGCCTCTCTTTAGATCTGCTCTCGCCAAGCTGTACTGCTCCTTGTCCCCCGACCGGAATGCAGAGTCAAGCCTTTTCAGCACTCTTTTAACCTCTGCAGACATCCATGGTTTCTGATTGGGAAAGGACCTGATGTTCCTCACGACTGTAACACTGTCCACACAGTGCTTGATGTACGCCAGGACAGTCTCTGTATGTTCCCCACATCACTGTGTGAGAATAAGTCCCAAACAGTCCGGTCAAAGCAGTCTTGGAGTTGGGGGAGGGCATTGTCAGGCCAGGTTGTAATAGTCCTAGTTTTCCTCCAGAGGGGGGGGTGTGCTGGCATCAGAAGCAGTGACAGATGATCTGATTGACCGAGGTGAGGGAGAGGAGCAGATTTATAAGCGCCCTTGATGTTTGAATCCACTCGGTCCAAGATGTTATTACCTCTGGTTGCACAGTTCACGTACTGGACAAAACCTGGCAGCACAGTTCTTAAACATGCCTGATTAAAGTCCCCTGCAACGATGTGAATCCCTCTGGGTGTCTCCGTTGTTGTTCATTTACCATAGTTAGCAAATGGGAGAGAGCAGTGCTAACATTAGCACTGGGGGGGATGTAAACAGCAAAATGAAGAGGAAGACAATAAAGATGGCAAAACAAGAAAAACTAGAACTGCAAGCAGTTATGAACGGGGGCCAAGCCTCCCCATGCAACTTGGCCCCCGTGCCCCACGGAGCCCACGGAAGTCGGCCCCGAAGCACGACGGGCTCAGGGCGAGTGCTGACATCCGAGCTGCGGTATTTGCTGTAATGGGAAATGTGCCGGAAGTGTGAAAGGCTGAATGTGTGGCAATTTGGATTTATTGTAATAAATCACGCCCACTTTGACCAATTATTCCTTAACTTTATGTCCGGCCTCAGGAGTGACCCCACATCACACTCACCAAATTTTGTTCAAATAGAGCCTCTGGATGACCTCCAGAACAAGTGAATCAAGTTTGATGTTAAAAGCATTTACTTTGACCAAAATATGAAACAATATGTGTTTTTTAGCTAGCAAAAAAGATTGTTTGGTTAGAACTAGCACATTTTTTGGAGTGCCAAAATTATTTTGGTAACTTTTGATCAGACACATCTGGAGATTCTATGTGCAAAGTTTCACACAGATGGCGCTTAAACCGTAGGAGTAGTTCGAAAAAGTAGGTTTTGGATATGTGGTGACTTAGCAAGGGAAAATTGCAGCAGAAGTGGGCGGGGCCTATGTCAGAAAACCCACCTCTATTCAGGAAATACATTGCATTAATGTCCATGAATGTGTTGTTTAAAATGTGGAAGTTACAGGCAAAATTGCATTTGCATCTGTTATAGCGACACCTATAGGCCGATTTGCACCAAATTTGGCATAGAGCCTTTTGATGACCTCGGGAACAAGTGACTTAAGTTTGATGTTGAAAGCATTTATTTTGACCAAAATATGAAACACTATGTGTTTTTTAGCTAGCAAAAAAATAGTTTGATTATAACTAGTGCATTTTTTGGAGTGCCAACATTCTTTTGATAACTTTTGATCAGACGCATCTGGAGATTCTATGTGCAAAGTTTCATGCAGGTGGTGCTTAAACTGTGGGAGGAGTTCGAAAAAGTAGGTTTTGGACATGTGGCGAATTAGCAAAGAGAATGTGCAGCAGAAGTGGGCGGGGCCTGTGTCAGAAATCCCAGCTCTATTCAGGGAACACATAAATATAATGTTTATGAATGTGTCATTTAAAATGTGGAAGTTACACGCAAAAAAGCATTTGCATCCATTATAGCACCACCTAGTGGAGTATATGCACAATTTTTGGTATGTAAGATCTGTGTCCTATTCGATATGTACCCTATAAATTTCACAGCCCTCAGCATAATAGTTCAGCTGTAGTAAATGTTTGTTGTTTATCCTATAATAAGCCACGCCCACATTGACCAGTCATGACCACCTTCAATATATGGCTTCAGGAATGGCCCTACATCATACTGACCAAATTTCGTAGAAATGGGTGTAGCCGTTTAAGAGATATAAACTTCCCATATTTGTAGCGCCTCCTAGTGGCCAACATTCGCCAAATTCGGCTCATACCTTCACAGTGTCATGCAAACTAAGGATCTGAGATTTGGTGTTGATAGCATTAAGTTTGACTGAGATATGCAACAGTTTACATTTTTATAGCTAGCTACATAAATTTGTTCATTAACGATTTGCGGATTTTTTGACGGAACAAAATTCTTTTGATAACTTTAGATCAGGTCCAGGTGAAGAGTGTACATGCCAAGTTTCACGCAGATTGGACAAAATCCCAAGGAGGAGTTCAAAAAAGTAGGTTTTCCAGTTTTTGTGATTTTGCGGGAAAAAAATTATAGGCGAAAGTGGGCGTGGTCAATTGCAAAGTGATTCAGCTCTATTCAGGGAATCTGGGGATATAAAGTTTTTGAATGTACGACATACGGTGTGGGAGTTATAGGCCAAAACGCGTTGATTATAGCACCCCCTGCAGGCGGACATATGTAGTTTTTTGTGTCTGAGGTACATGCAGGGGTCTGGACCAACCCTCCAAATTGCACCACCCTCCCTTGCATGGTTTAGCCTGCAGCAACACTTTTATCAACGGAAGAATAAAAATAGAGAAAAACTATAAAAATCTTTACAAAAACAATAGGGTTCCTAGCACCGCTGGTCCTAGGAAACGCGTCTGCTTGCATACGCGTTCCCCGAGGCCCCTCGGGTTTGGCCCCCTAAAAAACAGCTTTAAACCGAAAACATGACTACTTCCTAAAGCATGGATTCATAAAGCCACCAAAGTTACTTCGAAACTTGGAGCAAAAACATGCTGCTCTTGAGGACAACCTCAGTTAACACTGCTGCTTCGAAGGGCTCATACTTGGTGGCTGATTGTATTGCAAAGGCAAAATTATATTGGAGAGAAGTTAGTATTCTTCCATTAGCAAAGGACATATGCCTAGATGGAAAAACTGCAGTTACGAATGCTGGGCATATTGCACTCTGATAACCCAAAAGAAAGGAAAATAGCTAAAATGGTAGACAATGTTTGTAAGCAACTATTTTTCTTTACAAAGAGCTCACCTCCATGTGTTATCTGACTAGTTGTGATGGATCAAGTGAAGCTGGAGTTGGTTCGCCAATTTCAATTGCTTGAAACACTCCATGCGTTCCATGGTATGTCATTTAAGGGAATAGACATTCCTGCTTCAAGTCCGACCTGTCTTACTGGGGATCACCATGGAAAACCAACTGAGCAGCAGCTAAGCAGTATATTTTTCTCACTGAAAGCATAACAGAATTTCCAAAAATTCCATCATGCTTTCCCAAAAATATGACATTTAATCAATCCTTGGTTGTTCCTCGTTATCTCTATCTTTTCAGGTCGGAAAAAAATATTCTTTTTCCGTCACATTCTCCTTGGCGTAACTGATCACTTGTGCATCATAGCGTATATCGCGTATATATACTTTTTCCATCTTTTCCTGTCAGGGTTTTCTTAATGAGGTATTTTGATATCTAATGAGGTGTTATATAATAGAATAAGTCAGTCCCTTCTTTATAAAACTAATTTTTTGTAAAAAAAAACAACAACAAAAAAACAACTGCAACAACAACAAAAAGAAAACAATGACCTTATGAAAAACTTAATCTAGCAGTTAGCAGGTAACTCAAAGAAGAAGAACATCGATGTCCACAAATTGGGAAAACAATCAGGCCCAGAAGCTTCTTACATTCCGAGCAGAGGACGAAATCAGCCACCATATAACAGAGATGGTAAATTATTGTTATTGCCATGGTAATGCCATTGTTATTGTTTATAAAGCACTGCTGACACATCTGTTATATGTCACACTAGATGCCGACACTGTTGTGTTACATGTCATGCCTGTCATGCCTCTTTTGCTTCTGCGATGCTGCCAAGCTGTCTAAAACCACACACTGTAACTGCATGATGCTGCTGTTGTTTGGTTCTGTGTAAAAATGCAAAGGAGACATAAAGAAGGGACCCAAAAAGCAGCCCTACGGTGCCATCTGTGAGTAAAAAGGGCTATAGGGCACTGCCGTAGCCTCTGCTGTTGCTACTCTTGTGGCTGCAAAATGGTGGATAATTTGTTTTGAGTGTCACAACCCCTGCAAATGACTCATTTCATTATCTGAATTTGATCGGTTTGATCAGTTTCAGATAACATTTGGACTGGAAGAGACGCACTATTAAATGACACAACTGGAAGCTGGCTCGACAGGCGGCTGTCTCTTGTTTGACAGATAATAAAAAAGTAACCATTTATGGAATGTTACCTTAAAACAACTGCATTTTAGGTGCAGATGACTATTAAAACCATTACTGACCACTGTACATATGTGATAAATTCTCACGACGCAAATGAGGCACCCCGCCCCTTTCCAGGGTTTGCAGGGGCAGGCGGTAATGTTCAGAATCCAGCAGGAGTAGGACTGAAAAAACAGTCTTGCACAGAATTCTAGTCGGTGGTTTGGTCTGACTACCAGCCCAAAGTCTCGGTATTTGATGGCCTGGAAATGAGACTCAACCATTAACTATGTTTCTTCAGATCTGCGTACTAAACCTTTAAGGAATAATGGGTATTATGTAATGAGTAGAAGCTCTATAAAAAGCCCATAAATTTACTGTTGGCCTGCCAAGATCAAGTTAAGTTTAGGACCTCAATCAGTATGTTTGTCAGAGGATATAAATATGTATTGGCTTCGATTCATTTAGATTTAGAAGTCAATATTTAAGTTTTTTTAAGTTTTTGATTAATTCTACAGATATTTGAGTGGGAGGGACTTCCTCATTTGCCTGACCTCGTGGCGGAGTATTTCCTTTTCTGTCAGCGCCATGAGGCACCACCAGCTTGAAGAAAACATACTCACTCTGTGTTAGGGAAGAAAAACAGAAGAGAGGGTTGTAAAATGGCTCATGACAAAAAGGCTCCTGCAAAAGAAAACCAAGTGCAAACTATGCAAAATTTAAAGTGAAACTAAAACCAACAGAAGAAAACAATGTACTGAAGTTGATCATAATGGCAAGGCAACTTTGGAGCTCAAAATCATCCATCCATTCCATTTTCATTAGCTTATCCAGGGCCAGGTTGCGGGGGCAACAGGCTGAACAAAGTACTCCAGACGTCCCCTCTCCCAAGCAATACTTTAATGCTTTCCATCTCCTCCTGGGGGATCCCGAAGTGTTCCGGGGTTAGACGAGATATTTAATTCCTCCAACTGTTAAGCACTGGATCTGCTTTGAAGGTTTCTACCAGCTGGATGTGCCCAGAACACCGCTAATGGGAGGCGCCCAGGAATATACTGATCAGATGCCTGAGTCACCTCAAATGACCCCTTTTCGACACGACAAGGCAGCGGCTCCGCTCTGAGCACCTTCCGGATGTCCGAGCTCCTCACCCTATCTCTAAGGCTGAGCCCAGACACCCTCCGGAGGAAACTAATTTCGGCAGCTTATATCCACAATCTCATTCTTCCGGTCACTGCCCAAAGCTCATGACCACAGGTGAGGGTTGGGATGTAGATGGAGCAGTAAACTGAAAGCTTTGCTTTCTGGCTCAACCCCCTCTTCACCATGACGGTCTGGCGCAGTGCTAGCATCACTGCATGCCAGACCAAACTGTGGATCAATCTCATGCCATGATATCGCCACAATGTAAAGACTATGAGGCCAGCGGGAACTTGTGGGTGTGGCCAGCAGAAGAAACACTACTATATTCAGTGGGCCACATACTGCGGAAGTAAACCTAGAAGCTAGAAGACTTTTCTGGCAACTCCACTGGCATGATTAGGCACCATATTGGCATGTGGTATCTAGGTATTATTTAAATCTATGAGGGGGGCATGTCTTCTCAATATTGCCTGACTTTGTAGTTTGTTTTTACTTCATTCTGTTCCACTCTTAAAACCCTGGCAAATCAGATATGTTATCATGCCTACGCATTAGTGTGGACTTAAAATAACTCAGGCAGATCTAACGGTTTCCAGTGATTGCCCAGGAAAATCCCCCATCCGTCCCCCCGTCCCCCACAGAAATTGGTTAGAGTCGACGCAATGTCAGACTGAAGATGGAAATAGTGTGCAGAAAACTGACAATTCTGTCTAATTTCAGGCAAACTCAACACAGCAGTTTATCTTACATCCTAAACTAAACATTACATATATGTTGTAACATCAGATCTGACAATATCTGTCTCCCAACATGAATAAACTAACATATGACCTCAATACTGTAACACTAACTGCTTTACAACAGGTTGTGTTTATTTTGCAACTCTGTAAAACAACACTCTGTAACAAAACTAGAGCAAGGCATTGGTTTTATGGAATACACATCCTTTATGTGTTGCAGAAGTTTACCAGAATTGCTGGGAATGCTTCATTAATTTTGTGGGTTGTGTATTCCAAAATACACAATATGAAATTCTAGTTATCTTTAACATCCACTTACATACATGTATTGATCCTGATCATTAATGAGCAATCAGTTTTGTGCATTTGTCCAGTTCTCATCCAAACAAGCCACAGTGGCAGGTGAAAAACAAAGTTACTTACCAACTCTGAGCTACAATAGTCTGGCAAGTTCGGAAAATGACATTACTTTACTGTAGTGCGGCCTTTAAAACCAGAAACACATACACTATTACCATATCCAGAATCCAAGACAATATCTGGTCTTGTATAACAATATTGATATAGTATCATTTTATTGCCCAGCCCTAACCAGAAAAATGTACACATGCACAATGAGGGGCTGAGGTTGAGTGAGACCACAATTTGTGTATTTTTTTAAGATGAGGTCATCAAATGCATTTCATGTCAAAGCAATTACAAGTTACCCACATACCCACACAAGTCTGAACAGACTAGTGTTGCACGGTATACTGGTAACAACGGTAGACTGTAGTACTTAAACACCACGGTACATATGATACCATAATGTTGGAGTACTGTAGTACTGCGGTACCTCACGGTACCAGTACTGTGGGATAAGTTCAAAGTCCAATCGCAAGAGGGTGAGTGTCCATGCGCCGTCCAATAACAGCGCGCACTGGCCACCTGGCACTCAATATGCTGCTGCAGTGGTTTGTTTTCCAGTGACATTTCAGGTATTAGCTGAGCTATTGAGTATCTTTAAGCAGTGAACGTTATTATTTATTTATTTTAACTTGTAGGCTAGATTTGTTTATATATGCTACAGTGATTTGTTTTCCACAGAGATCTACGGTGCGAGCATTTTACTCGCATTTGCGACTAAAAATAGTTTTGTGCAAGCAAAAGAAATCATTCAGGAGCACGCTGTGCAAGTACAGATTTCAACCAGCAGCAGAAACAAAAGGCGAATCCTGCCAGTTGTGGGTTAGGAATACGGCAGAGCGCCATGGCCACCGCAAGACAATGCGGTTTACCGGCGACCGAGAAGCCCGGCTCCAGGTCCAATCATTTCCTCTTTGTTGGTGTCATGACTGCCCAGAAGTACCTGAACATCCGAGCCGACACGTATGTGACGTGTCAGAGGAGAGACGAGCCGTTAATATTTCCTCTTTGTGGCAGGTAACGGTCCACAAACCTCACCGCACTGAAGGGACTGTTCTTAACTTATCAGAGGAGGAGGGTGGCTGGTTGATTTTTATTTTATCTATTTATTTTATTTTGATCCCCCCTATGTTAATCACTTATTGATGCTGTTTTTGAACTATGAATAAGTCAATAAGTAATTTATTCCATTGAAATATCATTGATGTATTATAGAAAAGTGATTTATCTTTTTATAAATGACAAAAGGCACATCTGCCTAATTTTTGCTGTGGTATCGTGATACAACTCAGAACCGTGATACTTTCACTGGTATCGTACCGTGGGTCCCAATTTTGGTACCGTGACAACACTAGAATGGACTGCTGCTATGCTGTCTGTGTGAAGAGTTACAGTATCAGAGAAATGCATATAACCAAATGTCAAAATAAAAATTGTAATGCATCAGTATTCAGCTTCTAGAACAAACAGCAAGGCTACAGCGCTTCGCATTTTAGTTTCCTAATAACCTTTCAGACATCTTTCAAACCCTGAAGGCCCAGACACACCAAACCAACTTCAGAGAACTAGCAGCGATGAAAGCTACCTGCTGCGTTGCCTCACATCGCCAGACCCAGGCCAAAAGTTTAACATGAACACACTTCAAAGACTACAGCCAACGGCCAACCAGCACGTACATTCTGCACCTGCTTGAGAGGAAATAGCTCTCCACACCAGCAAACAGCAGTCGTCTGTAATGGTCATTCAAAAAGGAAAACAGGAAGACTGTCCTGATGCTAGTTAGCCTGTTAGCACATTAACAACAATCAAATGTTGAGAGAACAGAGCATATTTACTGTCTGTGCCCCAGTGAACAATAGCACAAACCATCAGGAAATGTTTCTGCTAAAGAGCTGCAAATGAAAAAAGTGTTGCAGTGGAATGAGCTGGTGACTGGCTCAGGTTGGGCTGAGTGACAGAATACCTGGAGCAAATCCAACAGCCACCTCAGAGGCCATCAGTTAACTTTTAGCTTACTACAACCTGAGCTGGGGAAGGAAAACCATGGACTACTGAAAGCAAGAATATAACTACAGCATCAGATCTCACCTTCAGCCAGAGCAGGGTGAGACAATAAAAACTAGGGTGAAGTCAGGTAATCTGGGACACTTTTAGGTAGATTACCAAGAAAACCGCCTATCACTCTGAAGAGTATCTTAAGTGTTACCGTGTTTCTATGAAGAAAATATGTTGCCAAGTAAAATATTTTAGAAACTTTGGACCTTCAAATACATCAAGAACCCTTACCTAACTATGATGACATGTTTGGGTAAAATGGACCTGTCATGTTTGTTTGTTTTTTAAATGGATAAATCAATTTATCAGTTCAGTCATTAATTTATCAAATCATCAATGTAACCTGTGACTACTCTCTAAAAAAGATTGTCCAACTTCTCTGCAACGTTCTCTCTGTTCTTCTGCTGCCTGTTTTCTTGGTGATATATTGTCTACAATGGACATGTGTGTGTGTGTGTGTGTGTGTGTGTGTGTGTGTGTGTGTGTGTGTGTGTGTGTGTGTGCGCTTGTCGAACCATTGTGGTTAATTCTGGACTATTATGGCTGACATGGACTCACTGCATCATCTTTAATATTTTTTAAGTGACGAAAATACTATAAATGTCTGTAATCTGACAGGGTGGTGCACAGTAGTATAGGTCATGATTTTATGGCAGCTGGTAGTACTACTGTTACTGCCGTTGAGGAGGCAGCAGCTCAGTCCATAGGGACTTGGCTTGAGAACCAGAGGGTCGCCGGTTAAAGTCCCCATCCAGACCAAGCATGGAGTGTGGACTGGTGGCTGGAGAGGTGCCAGTTGGCCTCCTGGGTACTGCCAAAGTGCCCTTGAGCAAGGCACTTAACCCCCAACTGCTCTGGATGCCTGTCCATGGGCAGCCCCCTTGCTCTGAAATCTCTCCATTTCATGCATGTATGGGTCCTGTTTTTGTGTGTGTATTTCAGGCCTGTGTGTACATGACAACAGAGTTAAAAAATTTGAATTTCCCATCTGGGATGAATAAAGTATATCTTCTTCTAAAAGTGTGTTGGTTTCACTAAAGGTGAATGTCCCATTTGAGCTTAAATTCTTGTCCCATTTTACCTGAATGCATTAAATACTCACTAAAAATCCTTTCCCATAAAAAGTAAACTGTATTGTGAAAATATTTTCCTTATTCTCCTTCTCTCTCTGTCTTGCTTTCAGATTCTGAAAAGTTGGTTCTTCTTCATTTGCTAACATTCATGTCCTATTACTGCATGTCACTAACTCGGCTTCTTCTCCAGAGCCTTTGTGCTCCACATGTTCCCTCGTATCGCAGCTGTGCCTGGATCGTGAGTCTTGGTTGTGCTGCTGCCGTGGTCCTGCCTGATGCATACTACTACTCTTATCATTATTATTAGTCATACCTCTACCATATTATAGGACACATATGATTATTATTGTCACATATACTATTTTAATATATATATATACTATTAATACCATTATTATTAGGCCTATAATTTTATTACTAAAATTAATGTTATTGTAGCTGTTATTACTGTTTGCTGAGCATCTCTCTCTGTTTCTCCCTCAGTGTATCATATTTTCACGTTCTTCATACTGTACATGTTTTTTTGTTGATCTGTTCTGTACACACAACATCTATTGCACGTCTGTTTGTACTGGAAGAGGGATCCCTCCTCAGTTGCTCTTCCTGATGTTTCTACCATTTCTTTTCCCTGTTAAAGGTTTTTTGGGGGGAGGTTTTCCTTATCCGCTGTGAGGGTCCAAAAGAAAGAGGGATGTTGTATGCTGTAAAGCCCTCTGAGGCAAACTGGGATTTGTGATATTGGGCTTTGTAAATAAAACTGAACCGAGTTTTGATTATAAGTCAAACAGTTACTTAAAATGAAACATCCTACAACCATTATCATTGTTAATATTTAGTGGCATAACTCTTATTACCAAAAAAGGAAATCAACATGCCATATGGCTTTCCCTGGAAGTTCTGGGACCAGTGATTTTTTTAATCTTTGGTGTGTCCAACCTAGTTATCTCAGACCAATCAAAATGACCTGACTTAACCCTTCTGTAGCGTCATTCTAATGTATATCCTGATTCTAGTATAAAGAAAAGTGTCGTGCACACAACTCAATTGTGCACCTGCCATCTTTATGAACAAACAAAACATTCTATTTTAATTTTTTTTTTTTTTTTTTTTAATAAGGCAATAATCCTGACAGAGAAGAAGAAGAAGAGCTTCCAGAGATGGAAACCTTGAGAGTCTGACGGAAGACTGATGTGGTTGTCAAGGCGACCGCTAACGTGGAGCATAGCTAAGAGGAGCTAGCTAACGTTAGCATGGCCCGATGCGGCGCCTCATTCCAACACAAAACACTGCCTTCTCAGGAAACCCCCACCTCGTTTGACATTTATTAACAATGGCTTGTTAAACACACCGAACCAGCCAGAATGTTGGCGTTTCCTCGCAGCGTCACCTGTCTTTGTGGATACCTAATTAGCCTGTTTGCTAACGTTTGTTGTATAGCAACACACGGAGAAGCCAGTTTGATGGGAACACAAGGCTGCAGATGCATGCTGCACAGATGCATTCACTTTCAGTTAGCCTACTGGATAATATGGAAGGTAACTACAAATGTAACGTTAGCCTAACTGGGCCAAAAGCTACATGCTGTTACTAACAACGGCAAATGTTAGTACCAGCTTTACGTTACAAACCTTTATTGTAATTAGCGGTAGCTGAGGTTTAATTCGGTCAGGGCACGTCTGTCACGTGACATTATTGTAAAGTAGTGTTTACTAATAACTGAGAATGTCACCCTGGCTGTGAAAGCCCAACAAGTTCAGCCATATTGCCACATTTTATGAATAAATTCATGCAGCTGCCGTTACCATAATCACCTACAGTGATATTTTGGTTTCAGTTAGTCCATCTTTGGCTGGAGGCGTTCATGTAATATCACTAGATAAAACAGATTCCTGTGTATTCGGCACATAATTTCATTCGCACACAAGTGTTTCCTATTTTACGGAATACAGGAATGCAGGGCTTGTTTCCTTTTGCTAGATGGCAGGCAGCAGCTATCACCATCAGAGTGCTTTGATTGGTAAGCTATAGCCAATTAGTACAGTACCAATCAACCTTGCTAACCAACCTGTGCGTGTCCCTGTCATGCATTTGTTAAGTCAAAAGCAAGACAAAGCTGCAGCGGAGACAATGCAGTGCTGGGACCTAGATGTGATCTTTCATTTTTTTAAATAACAGACTCTGCTTCCAGCAACCCATCCCCCTACGTTTCTCCCCTCTCCTCTGTCCCCGTATCACTAACCTTCCATTGCATTCCATGCATTTTGGAGACAGCCCCCATACCCCTCCCCTCCCCCAAATGACAATACGGCTGGCTGTACCTGAGACTGGTAGCTATGTAGCAGCACCATGCAACCCGGCTGAATGCAGAGACGCAGCCAGAGCTATGCCCATGGCATTGTTAGAACACACTGATGCACCCAGAGGAGCATATGGGTGCCCATGCTTTGGTCACCGAAGCTTACCTTGCTTTGGCCGATCTGTCGTAACTCCATCCCGTCCCAGCCCCTAGATCTCCGAAGCCTGCAGCGGGATAATTCCTCTCCATGAAAGAAAGGACTGGATGAAGATGGACAGATAGTGAGGGGGAGGGGAGGGAGGAATGTCTTCTCCTCTCTGCGCTCGCTTCTGTTTATTTCTCCGCTTGACGAGCCTGTAGACTGGTAGGAATGGAGGGAGGAGAGGGAGCGAGGTGGTGGTGGTGGTGGCGGGGGGGGGGTCACAGCAGCCAGGAGCACCTCCTCCCTCCTCTCCTCTCCCCATATATTTCACTGTCTATTGTCTCCTGTGTTAAGCTGATGGGTCGTAGAACAGATGCTCCACGTTCTGTAGCAGTTTAATAAGCGAGGCTACATTCACAGAGATCCAGCGCCGACAGCTGCTCCGCTGCTGCTCACACACACCACAGCACAGCTACATTCGCTCATTTTGTTCACAAGACGCCATTTTTAAGGAGAATGACTGGGCTGGCGTTCATCCTCTCCTTCCCTCCCTCACTCTCTCCAATACACACACTCTCTCTCTCACACGCACACAATTTGTCATGCACAACAGTGTAGTGTGGTGTAGCATTGTGGAAGACAGTTGATATTGAGTCTGGTCAAAGAAGCTCTGTCTCTGTCTCCAGCTGTAGGCCTATTTTCTACTGTAACCTGCTGTGATACACAACAAACACACAAGTTGCAACATGTAAAAGAAGATGTGCTGACATCCTCAAGACTTCAGTTGTGTACACATGTCTCTTCACTGGCGTGACAAGTTAGAAGGGATGCAGAAAATGACTGGAGTCATTTGTAACTGTTGTGTAATTTATTATATAAAACATAGGTGGGTTTCTTGAAGAATCAATATTTCCATGAATTTAGTGCCTTTTGTTGCTCTGCTCAAAAATACCGTACAAGCACAACAGTTTGGTGTACAGTGCAACCACAGAAATGAACCACACCCTCAGCTGTACCCACTTTAAAGCATCACATGTGTAGTGGACAGACAACTGGCCAGCCGATATGCAGATCAGTGGTGTCCATTGTGGGGTTGTGTCCTAACTTCACTTATAAATACAGTATATGAAAAAACATGGAATATTCCAAAGTTCACTCGAACCACCAGTGCCCATTAAGCATAATGAAGAGGCTCTGCCAGCCCTCTCATTCGTTGTCTCCAGGATCAGCGGGTTCTGATGGCGCACCCCTGTGGTCAAAGAGAGGAAGAATCTTTGTGAGTATCAAAGTAGCAACTGGACAGAAAATCTCAACTTTATTTTAGTTATTTTCAAAAGAAAGACTTTTTACACATACTTCTAATAAAAATTGTTTCAAGTTTCAAATATGGTAATAAAACGTGTGTTTAGCCAAAAATAACTCTTCTGTTTTAATTTCTTTAGGGGTCATTCTGACTTGTAATTCTGTGAAACCATGATATTTTCTGAGACTGTTGTCGTGCCGTGAAAATTTCATCCCCTTGCAACCCTATCCTCCATGGTAATCTTCTGTCAGTAATGTTGAAAGCCAAAGCCAGACTGACACAAGTGCTTGGAAAGTTATTGTTTGAAGGACAATGTATTGACTGTGCCTGCAGTTTGAAGTATTTGAAGTGAATATGAGTATAACCAGCTCTTAAAGGGCAGAAAAGGTTGCTGTTTATTTTTTTATTTTTTTACTTTTTATTTGTTCATTTTTCAGTTTAACACTGAACAGAAAACAATCAAACAACAATAATAAAAGAAAAAGAAAAAAAAATATAATATAGGCAGGGGCAATACTCTCTCTTTACAATCTTATGTATCATGTCAGCTGGGAACACGACCCATAATTGGTTGTGTATGCCTTAGCCCCTCCCTTTTTGCAATATTCATAGAACCTTTGGCTCAAGCTATCAGACAAAATGAAGAGCTGAAAGGAATTAGTATAACAAAAGAGGACCACATAATAGGACTTTTGACGAATCCCCTTTTCCTTTAAAAGTAGGGACTGGGGGATTTTCCAGTTGCTGTTTGTTTGTTTGTCCGGGGCTCCCGTGGCCTTCAGCGGCTACACTATGGGTGCTAGATAGATTTGCTTTGGTGTTGCTAGCTTTCGCCACCGAGGTACTTTTATCTTGAGGTCTCAGCATTTTTTTTTCTTTAGTGTTTCTTCTCCCACTCATTTACCCCTTTCACTAATAACAGTCAAGTTGTCGAGTTTTTTGGTGGGTGAGTTGCGATTAACCTGGGAGCGTGGTTTCACCATGTGTCTAACTACTCCATCAGCAAACCGGAAGTCCCGCTGTCTAATTTTTTTATATTTAATTATAAAGTAATTAAAGGGCACTATACTGTTCTGTTAGTGGAATACGTTTTGGATGGCCATGGAAATTTTATTATGGATCCTTGAAAAATCATGGGAAATTCTGTCCATGAAAATATGTGGGAGCCCTGTAGAGGGTTAGATAATATATGAAACAGAAAATGCATCTCAAAAACCACAGAATACAACAGACACATGAAAACAGAAAATACTGGCTGGGCAAGTACTGTTAATAAGTACTGTTTATCAAGAGGAGGAGTTAAGAAAAGTTTTCTGGTCATAATTTTGTTTTTTATGCAACTGCTTTTTAGCTTACTTAAGTGGTAGAATGTTTCGTTTAACTAATTTTGGTATCCTGAATTACCTTGGCCCTGCCTTTTTGAAGTGGTTTTCTGGCTTTGCTACTCTGAGTCAGCCTCTCACCTTTATTTCAATTTTGCAACATTGTGAAAGGCTGTTCAATTGCTTCCATAACATGCTGTTCAACTAAGCAACAAAAGAAGTTGCTCATATGGTTGCATCCTGATCCAGGTGGTTTGCTAGCTCAACTGTCCCTGTTCTGCAGGGTTACTTAGTATTTAAAACCAAATTGATTTTAAAATCTCAAAGGGGAACACCACCAAAATTAAGAATTCCAATTTGTTTCTTTCATGGCCTTGGAAATTTCAGTTAGTATTAGTGAACAGGAGCTACTCTCTCTCAAAGCCAGAAAACAGAGAAAGAAGTCTAAAACTTGTGATGTCATGGGGTCTGGAGCTGCTTCATAGACAATGAATGGGACTCACAGAATGTTTGTTCTCTTTTTTATAACCAAATGAGCATTACTCTATTGTAGTGTGCCCAATGTGCCCATATGTTCAGAGCAATTCCTTGGGTGCTCTCAGTGGCCCTCTTTTATCAATCTAATGTACAAGCCATCGCAGATCCAAGGGCAGAAATCATCTATAACAGGGTCTGCACATGATTCATGAAAGGTTCTTATTTTGTTGATCACAGCGCAGGAATGATCAGCCGTTGATAAATGTGGCAGCTGAAAACAATTATCATTTAAATATCCCAACCCAGTATATTCTGGATTCAGAGGCCTCACCCCAAAGGTTAACCACACGGAAAGGCAAGAGGAGTAACTTCTCTGAGCTGGAAATTAAAACGCTGACATCACAGGTCCAAATTAACCAGCTGGTTTTATTTTACAGCCTGGAAAGAAAGTCAGAAAAACACAGTATGGAAAGAAATCAATGCTGTGGTCAACAGCATTGCAGTGGACAATCAAACCTCAGCTGAGGTTGGAATATTTAATATGCACATTCACAGTATGTACAGACCTAAAGCCTACATATATAAATAATAATATTAGCTTTTATGTTATTGATATTATTCTAATAGCCTATTCATATAAAAGCTTATAACTGACCCAGACTGAGGAGCGCATGGCCGCACGTGGTGGGTCTGCTTCCATTTCGCGCATAACAGGTGGCAGAGGAGACAGTACGTTTTCATGATATTAGAGAAAATGGAATTATTGTGTTAGTCCGACTAAAACCAGACTTTTAATATGCATGTAAGCATGTTACTCTGACATCGTACTAAATGGAGAGTCAGACTAACACACCCAGATAATGGGGTTGGGAGTCAAATTACTCCTGCATGTATACAGTCAATGGGACCCAAACTGGCCAAGGTGTTCTGCACATGCTCCACAGTTTCCGCCCTGGGCTTTGACCCAAAAGTCGAATAGCATTAAATGCGTACAACATGAAGAAATCTACATCCAGAGCCTTACATTTTTGGACAGACAAAATGTACAAAGCTGTAAAGTTGTCCACCATGGTACCAGTTTGCTCCTAGCTAACCGTAGCTAACTTGTTTGTGTAATGTTTGGTCTGTGAGGTAATAGGTCAATACTAAGAAGCTGAAAGGGGGCATATCGCCACCTATAGTAGTGGAGTCAGACATACTTCGGTCAACGAAAGGATTCCCCTCCCATGCTAATGTATTGGGTGGTCCAATTAAATGGGCTAGCCGAGCTGTAACTATAGCTCGATTTAACTGTACATGTAAACATATTGACAGACGGCCCACCTGCGTCCACCAAGGCTACCAGTATTTAAATAATTACACTGTTGCAGTTTTTTTTTTAATTTATTATTATTTAGTTATGATGTTTTAATGATACTTGATCTACACATTCATGGTTGGTCAGTATTTAAATACAAAAAAAGTTTCAGATATATATGAGCTGAGCACCTGTTGTGTTCAGCCTGCGTTTAGCCTGGAGTCAATCAGTTGGGAGCTGTGATAGAGAACGTGTGCCGATGTGGTGAATTTATATATATTTAAGTGAATAGTATGTGTCTGCAAATACTTAGATTATGGTCTAATAACAATTCTCCAACTCAGCCGGATTTACTGCTGCAAGTGCAGTTCCACTGACTCAAAATTGCATACATGAGCTGAGACCTGATTCGACGACGATTTGATTGTAGTCTCCGCTCACATCCATGTTGATAAATGCTTGCATGGAAAAGGCCGTATGCACAATTTTCTGTCATACATTCATTTCATACATAAGGGCCAGTGTCAGCTAGAACATCTTTCACCATTCATTGTCTATAGAGCAACTTCAGACTTTATACCCTATGACATCAGACATAAAACTTTTAGTGGTCTAGTTTTTGGATTTGGGAGAGAGTTGTTCATGTTCACTAAAATTTTTGGACTGCCTTAGACTGTAGGAATAACATGTATGTATTTTGAAAATGGGTGAAGTTCCCCTTTAATTTGGTTGGATCTTGGAGCATCAGACACTAGCCTGGATCCATGTAATGTGCCTGTGCAAACTGTAGCACCTACTTACCCTGAATAAGGTGGTGGCGGGGCATCGTGTTGCCCACTGTGGTTCAGAGCCTCATTGTAGCTGGGTAGACCTGGGGCAATGATACCAGACAGGGGCACCATCTCTGGGGCTGGACGTCCGTCTACTGGCATCCTCGCTGGAACCCTGGACCAGCACACAGCACAGCACACAGAAACCAAACTCAGTGGAGTTAGACAAGCCAGTTAAGTTACTGTAAGCCAGTCAGGGCTAAAGCAGGCATGATTGTGCCTCAGTACCTTGGCTGGCAAATATGTTTGATATCCTATTTTTATAGATCATGTTGTGTTTGAGTCGAGATTTACACAGATGATGGTGCTAGAGAAAATGTCAGGATCAGGATTTGTAAGACTCACAGGACTACAGGTCAGAAAAGCATTTGTTGTGTGGGCTATTATTACACTGCTATCACCCAGATAGTAATAATAATAATACATTTTAGTTGTAGAGCACTTTTCAAGGTACTCAAAGATGCTTTACATTGGTTAAAAACTATCACAAAATAGACTACAATAAAATACACACGACATCATTCGCATATTAAAAGCCGCTTTGAAAAGATGTGTTTTGAATAGTGATTTGAAGTGGGAGAGGTCAGTGCAGTCTCGAATGTGTTTGGGGAGTGAGTTCCAGAGGGAGGGGGCAGCTATGGAGCAGGCTCTGTCACCCCAGGTTCAGTGCTGGGTCCTGAGTGGTGGAGTCAGGAGGCTGGCATCAGAGGAGCAGAGGCTGCGGGATGGGCGTGTGGCGGTGGAGCAGGTCAGTGAGGTAGGAGGGGGCCTGGATATGGAGGACTTTATAAGTGAGAAGAAGGACTTTGCATTGGATGTGTTGTGGGACAGGAAGCCAGTGGAGGTTCTGATCACTATTGGGATTGAGTTTGACTCAATGTTTCTGTCTGAGGTTCATTAACATTGTTAAAATGTTTATGTTGTGATCTGAAATGATCACCAGTAATGAAGTTTATCTTTTTACAGAGTTAAAGAATTTTTTTTGCGATGCACATAAAGACATTGAATATTGAATGAATTCATGAATGTATGAATACAGAATGTTGAATAGGTTGCATAGATGATTTTTTTCAAAATCTGTTTATTGATTTTCTCATTTTAAATGACAAACATACAAAACACTCATAACAACATCCCCACAGCGGTCACATTATGTAAATGAAGGGATAAAATAAATTTAAAAAAATGTCTAAATAAGTAATGGATGAAACCTTAACTTTTTAGTTGGTAAAATTTGAAGGGTAGTTTCACAACTGCAGAGAACAGATCCAAAGCACTAAAGAGAAGAGGAAAATAAAGAGAAAGAAAAGATAAAATACAGGCGGAAGTACAATTATCCCATTTCCCCTATAAGAGCAGCAGAGTCAAATTGTTGTACTCTTAGGTATAGTGTAAAAGAAAAAAGGCACTGAAAATAAACAACAATTAACTGTCATCTGATCTTTGTTCACGGGAATCATTGGGCAGATTGTCCATAAAATGCAAAAAGGGTGTCCACATGAATTCTTCAGCTTTACCTTTTAGAATGTATGTTAATTTTTCTAAAGCTAGATGTGAAGACATCTCTTTCAACCACTGAGTGGGATCAGGACTGAACATCTTTCCACTTTAAGGCTATTACTCTCTTGATTTATAACAAACAAAAATCAATGAGCTTTCTTTTCTTTGCATTAGCCACAAAGTTCTTAGGACATATATATATGAAATAGACATAGTTTAGGTTCAACAGGGATTATACATTCTGTTAATCTTGAAATCAGGCAAAGGGTATCTTTCCAAAATGTCTGGAGCTTCTGACATTCCCATATTCAATGAAACAAAGTGCCTCTTTCTATGTTACACTTAAAACAATTGTCTGGAATGTTGGAATTGAAATTATTTAGTTTAACGGGAGTAATGTAGGTTCCGAAGAGCCATTTGTATTGTAATAATCTGCCTCTTGTGTTAATACTCTGGGTTTGGGCCAAAAGACAGGCTTTCTCCCATTCCTCTGTGGCTATATCTAGCTGTAGATCATTCCTCCAAGAGGATAAATAAGAATGTGAGTTTTCCCTTGAACCATCTAAAAGCATGTTATATAGCTTTGATAATTGACCCCTGCCCTGTAAATTGCTCAATTAGTGATAATGGCGGTTCCACATAAGTTTTACTTTGAGCGTGTATGAAGCTTCTCATTTGTAAGTATTTAAAGAAATGTTTCCTGGGAAGGTTATACTTATCCACCAGCTATTGAAATGACATTAGAGTGTGATCAATAAATAAATCCTTAATTTTACTTATCCCCAAATCTATCCACTGTTTGAAACCTGCATCTTGCCTCCCAGGTTTAAAACTATCATTTCCCCAGATAGGAGTGAAGCATGATAGTTTGATGTTTTCATTCAAAAAGGTGTGGGCTTCATGCCAAATAGATATGGTGTTTCTTAGAAAAGGGTTGCGTGTTTGCTTCCAGAGCATTTTCCTTTGTGCTGAATACATATAAGAACAAAGTGGAAGTTCTGTTAAACTATTCTCCATCTCCACCCAGATTGGAACATCTCCATTCAGAAAATAGAACATGGCAGCCCGAAGTTGAGCAGCCCAGTTAGTAAAGCTTCATATTGGGCAGTCTAAGCCCTCCCCTGTCAAATGGTAGGTAAAGGAGGAAAAGACACAATCTAGGAGGAAAGAAAGAGGCTGGAAGAGGAAGAGGGATTGATTGAAAAAGATACAGGAACTTGGGTAATATTGACATCTTTATGATATTAATACGTCCAATCATGGAAATCGTAAATGAACTCCATCTTTCGAGCATGTCCTCTACCCCTTTAACCAGCGGGTCATAATTGGCAGACAAAATGTTATCAACCTCTGGAGTTATTTTAATTCCCAAATAAGTAAACCCCTCTGTAGCTTTGGCAAATTGATCTTGAATCAGTGGTTGTTCCCTCTCCTCTTTATTCAGCATTAATAAAGCACTTTTAGAGTTGTTACTTTTATATCCGAAGATTCCAAATTCAATTAGAATTTGGTTTACTGCTACAAGTGAGGTGTCTAGGCTTGTTAAAAACAAAACGATGTCATCCGCAAAAAGAGCTAAACGATGTTCCCTTCTCCCAATTGTAATCCCTGTAATTTCAGCTGATTGCCGTATAGCCATAGCTAAAGGTTCGATGGCAAGTACAAATAATAATGGAGACATGGAACAACCTTGCCGTGTGGATCTACGTAATCTAAAGGGAGTCGAGTACTGATTATTAGTTAAAATTTCTGCCATTGGTTCTGTATATAGTAATCTTATCCATTCTAAGTATTTTTCTCCGAATCGAAATCGTTTCAAAATGTCGAAAAGATAACCCCATTCAATCCCATCAAATGCCTTTTCAGCATCTAATGATAGGATTGCATGCCCTTTAGTATTTTGTTTTGCAAATAGAATATTCAAGAGCCTGCGGGTGTTGTGAAAGGCTTGTATTTAGGACAAAACTATTTTGGTCATTATTGATTATACTTGGAAGAAGAGTTTCTATTCTTTTTGCCAGAGCTTTACATAGAATTTTGGCGTCACACGACATTAGGGATATGGGACGATAAGATGTTCTTTCTGAGGGCGACTTGTTCGGCTTTAACAACAGGGAAATCGTTGAAGCTCTCAATGTTGGAGGTAGAATTCCTTTTTCATAGGATTCGTTAAACACCTCCAGAAGATGTGGGAGCAGCTTGGCTGAGAATTTCTTATATATCTCTATAGGTAGACCATCAGGTCCAGGGGCCCGCCCACTGTTCATGCCCATTAAAGCTCGTAATAACTCCTAAATGGATCATTTTTTTTCAAGATTTAGTTTTGCCTCTTCAGTTATGGTTGGAAAATTAAGCCTATCCAAAAATCTGTTTTGGTCATCTAATCCATGTGGGCACTCAGATTTATAGAGATTTTTATAATAATTTGCAACGGATGTATTTATTTCATCTGGATCATTTAACTGTTTTCCATCTTCAGATGTTATCATATTGATAGCTCTCTTTGTTTGTAACTTTTTTATCCTCCATGCCAATAACTTTCCCACCTTTTCTCCCTGATCATAATATGACTGTTTTAACCACAATAGATTTGAGGCTATCTTGCTCGTAGTTAATTCACTATAGTGTTGTCTAATGTTGTCTTTCTAATTCCTTTACTTTCTGTTCAATGGTGTTCAATTGCTCATGATATTTTTTGGATTTATATTTAGTGTAGCTTATTATTTCACCTCTTAAAAATGCTTTAAAAGAAAAGTTTGATTAGTATTTATGGAGAAATATTCATCTATTTTCTGGTCGAGAAATTTCACAAAGTCAGGGTACTGGAGCCACTTAGATTGAAAACGAAATCTGGGTGGAGAGGAGAATACCCTAGGTAGTTGTATAGTCACTGAGATTGGGGCATGGTCCGAAAGTAATATGCCATCATACCAGCACTTCTCAATTTTTGATAGTAGCGTGTTCGAGATCAGTAGATAATCTATCCTCGAGTATGTTTTGTATGTGCTCGATAAGCATGAGTACTCTCTATTATCATGGTTAAGACACCTCCAAGTATCTATAAGATTTAGTTCAGCCATAAATTTCTTGATAGTTTTCCGTGTCTGTTGATGAGATACATCAATACCTGTCGAGCGATCCATTGTCGGATCCAAAACACAATTGAAATCACCGCCAATTATGTAATGACCTGGATATGATGATAAGGATAGAAATAGATTTTGATAAAAGGCTGGGTCATCTTTGTTTGGTGCATATATACTTATTAAGCTGATTAGAATAGAATTTATGGTCCCATTGAGTATGATATACCTTCCTGCCAGATCTATGAATTTGCTTTTCAAACGAAAGGGAACTGATTTATGGATCGGTATCATCACACCTCTGGAATGGGAATTGAAGCAAGCAGCATGAATCTAACCTGGCCATCTTTTTTGGATCCTACCCATGTCTTTTTTAGTTAGGTGAGTGAAAATTATATTGGATTTCATTTGCTTAATTCTACTCAATACCTGTTTCAGCTTAACTAATTTGTTAAGACCTCTCATATTCCACCTGGAAATCTTCAAATCTATTCTGTTAGCCATGAGATTTGTAGTTTTTAATTTATGAGGTGACTATGAACATTCTGATCACTTTGATCAATTTCCTTCCATCTTTCCCTTTTTGCGAACTACAAAGCAGTGAAGAAAAAGAAAAAAAGACATAATATTCACATAATAAGCCGAGATAACCTTAAACATGAGAACACCATGCACGAACGAAGCATATGTAAAAAAAAACCACAGTTAAGGTGAACTCCGGTTATACAGAACGTTTAATCCTCTCCAGAAGGAACAACGTGATGTGAACACTGACCCATAATATAACAGGCCCACTAAATTGAAGACAAATAACCACACACTCGATTCAGCAGTAACATAACGAAGAATATGTTAAAGGGTGAAGTTGTACACTCATTCCCCACGTATTACGGTAACACTTGAGCACACACGCACGCACTCACACACTCACCCATGCACACACAGAATAAAGGAAGGAAAAAGCCCCCAATAAAGAGAAAAATATATATGCATATATCTATAAGAATATACATATAAAAAGATGTATGCAGGCTATATATATAGCAGTCTCCCTTCCCCTCTTCAAATACAAACAGAAACTTCACTGGAGTCAGCAACATATGGGGTGCCATTTGTAAAGTGCCTCACGCTGAAAATAACATCAACATTTTGCCACATTTAGCTTCAAACAATGTTTAAAAAAGTGTTGTGAATTTTTTAACGTCGCCTTTTACCACATTTACAGCAATATTTGTTAACTTAGAAATATATTAAATAGTTAAATCTAAATATTAAATGTGGCACCTAAATGTTAAATGTTAAATCTAAATATTAAATCTAAATCTAAA
>NC_065523.1:1830749-1837844 GCF_006386435.1 Epinephelus moara | reverse complement strand
AATGTGGTAAAAGGTGACGTTAAAAAATTCACAACACTTTTTTAAACATTGTTTGAAGCTAAATGTGGCAAAATGTTGATGTTATTTTCAGCGTGAGCCACTTTACAAACGGCACCCCATAGCAACATGCGTTCTCTTTATATCGTTAATAACTCCGTGAGATAATGAAATAAAATTAAATTTGGAGGCATCTATCAGTCTATTTGTAAAATAAAAATAAAAACAAAAATAGTGCCTCTGTTAATGACACAAAAGTAACTCTATTAAACATGTTAATGATCAGCATACCTTTACTGTGCAAGATGAAGCGCGGTGGATAAAGGGGTATGAAAAGAAAAAGAAAAAAAATGTAGGAGACCAGGGGAAAAAGAAAAATCGAACGACTTATTATGTCTTCAGCTCTGAAGACAAGGGTCACTTGTACCGGCGTTGAAAATCTGCATCATTCCTGGATGGTTTTTAGTATCCGAATCGGGACTGACATGAAGATCCAGCGCTCACCATCTCCCTCAGCTCTCAGGACGGGGGACCCCCGCGCCGGCGACTGCATCCCTCGTAGGTATTCCTCTGCTTCAGGAACCGTTTTGAAGATCCGACGTTTGCTCTCGTGTGTAATCACCAAGTGGGCAGGGTAGAGCATCCCGTAGCATATATCCATGGCTCTAAACCGGGCCTTGACTCCGTCAAATTGCCGCTGACGCTGGCGGT
This sequence comes from Epinephelus moara, assembly GCF_006386435.1. Taxonomy (NCBI): domain Eukaryota; kingdom Metazoa; phylum Chordata; class Actinopteri; order Perciformes; family Serranidae; genus Epinephelus; species Epinephelus moara. Next base: position 1,837,136 of record NC_065523.1, on the reverse strand, counting down.
TCTCGGACGACAAGTCAGGGAAAAAAACGAGACGGTGATTTTCGTGTCGCACTTCTCCCAACCTCCTGGCTGCTCTCAGGGTCTTCATGCAGCCCTTGCTCTGGGTGCGGTAGAAGACCTGCTTGGGTTTACGTGGCCGACACGATGGGCTCTCTCAATAACAGGTGCTTGAGTGAGAGTGTCGCCCAAAGTCTTAGGAAGCCACTCTTCCAGGAAGGCGCACATGTCCGTACCCTCAGTTTTGTCAGGGAGTCCGACCAGCCTCACATTAGAACGTCTTGCCTGGTCTTCTTGGTCCTGAACTTTGTTGCTCAACATCTCAATCGTTTCTTCCAGGCATTCAGCCTTCTGCTGGAGAGTTGTTACGTCATCCTCCGCTTGTGAAATTCTCCCCTCTGCTTCTTCAGTTCTCCTGGCATGGGATTCAGTATCTACCTTGATCACGTTAATTGCTTCCATCACATCGGCAGATTGTTTGGTGATGTCCTGCTTTAAAGAATGAATCTCACTCAGGATGTCACTGTTCGTGGACATGCCAACTCCCGCTATCCCCTCGCTTGCGTTATCCATGCTGCTAGCATCATTCGTGGAGGAGTTAGCCTCTACATTAGCCGCATCACTTCGCATCCCTGTTTTGGATGTTTGCTGACCTGTTTTACAACTTTTAGGTGGCATCGTTTCCAATTAAGTCTTTACAAGGCTGCAGATAGTCGTCTGTCGAGCTGTCAGTAGAGTTTCAGGTATATTCCAGAAAGTTAGTGGAGAGCCGTGTTACCTGCGACTACTCAGTGGCACGCCATAACCGGAAGTTCGGTTGCATAGATGATTACTTTAGAATGTGTGTTAGAAGTTCCAAACGGGAAAGATCAACCTCCAGAATTGTTATCAAAAGAAACTTAAAAACTTTCAATGAACAGGTTTTCCTCAATGACCTTACAGACAGTAATATATATCACACCTCTGAAATACTGGACATAACATTAGCCCTGGAATACTTTACAAAATCATTTATCACTATCATAGATAAACATGCACCTCTTAAAAACTCAGGATTAAAAATAGATCGAGTCCCTGGTTTTCCACAGAATTATCAATTATGTTTAAGAAAAGGGACAAAGCCTGGACTCTAGCAAGGCGTACTGGTGAAGCAGCACATTGGCTAACTTTTAGACAACTCAGAAATAAATGCACATTCTCCTTGAGAAAAGCAAAAGCTAATTATCACATAGAATTAATCTCCAATTCTTTTGCAGATCCATCAAAATTTTGGAAAGCAGTAAATATGAACAAAAATACATCCTCTACATCCATTCCTTCTTCTGTTACATTTAATGACTGTTTCATAAATGATCCATCAGAGATCTGCCATGCCTTCAACACACACTTTGTTGCTGCTCGAAATCAGTTTGACATGGTTTACTCAGATTACTCTCTTAACACTTACTGTACCTGCATACACATTTTTGTGTTTTTGCATTGATTTTCCACACATAATTTTGACTGTGTTCATGCATATGAGCTGATACTTTGAAAGGCTTTGTATTTTTTGGTCAATTTTTTAATTTCACTATCAGTTATTATAAAAGATCAATAACGCAGTGTATAATCACAGCCATCACTTTGTGTACCATTTACACATTTTTGTGTACATTCATTGAAACCACCATTTTTTTTATCCCTTAAAAAAATACATGAAAAAAGTGATTTTTATTTTGATTTTTTTGCTGTGCAATGTAGTCTTGCTTGCCAGACCAATAAGCCTGGGAGGAAGGAAATCTGAAAAAATACCTAAAAGTACCACTAGTTGGTGCTGTTGGTCTGTTGGAGCGTAGAACCATCAAAAACATGCGAGACAGTTATTCCCACAATCAGGACTGTAAACATCAAACATCAAAGATTCTCACATTTCTGTCTCTCCCACGCGTGCGCGCGCACACACACACACACACACACACACACACACACACATTCAAGTACTCAAAACTTTGTGCATCAAAGTTGCAGCAGCAATCACTCAAGTTATCAAAACGTCATGGATCAAACACGCAGCAGTGCGAAGAAGTAGTTTGCTTACATTCGTAGATTTACAGACCATCACCTGTGACCTGGCAAAATGACACGCAGATAACTTAAGCCTTGTTCACATTGCACGACTGGCCTACCAATCTTGAGTCCCGGAGATCTTTTCAGTGTTCATACCTGGCGATGAGTGTTTCTGTCATTGGGAGTCTTGCCAACTGCGTTACGACCAGTGTGCACACCACAAGATTTCACTACCGAGCCCTCGCCGACAGAGCCCCAGATAACATGGTGACGTCATCAAACTACGCTTTGTCACGCGTGACCAAAACAGGATATTATGAAGTTCCCTGGCCCTACTTGTCAACATGGATGTCCGACAGCTTGGAGCTCTGCAGGTCATTTGTGCCCTGCTCTGCACTGAGAAGAAACAGGAAAAGAAGAGAAGGTTTGGGTAAAGGAATGGAATGCTGTACGCAGATTGCGTGGGTTGTCAACTCTGCAGAGAGAGTTGGAGGTGAGTTCTACGAATGAAACTTGGTTGCCACTGTGCCGCTAACCTATTAGCTTTCATTGTACTGTCTATATAGTCTATGCATATATTCTGACCCAGATTATTGTACCTTTCATAGCTGAATGATCAAATGGGTTTTCGGGAAATGCTACAGATGACAGCGGAGGACTTTGATTTCTTGCTGGGGCTGGTAGAGCCGTACATCGCAAGAAGGAAAGACACCAGATTTAGGCTTGCCATATCCCCTAGAGAACGTCTGTCCATGACACTGCGCTATCTGGCTACAGGTGGGTTATTTAAATTGCGTGGAAGTAAAAATAAATGAATTAGATCTGCCTCCAGAGCCTGGGTCCAAACACAACGCGCACTACGTGCTCCTGTGGACGCTGTTATTGTTGTTGTTGCTTGCCAGCTTACATTTATTCCATCCTTCTGCGTGCTGACGTGGGACGTATCCCACCTCTCATTGGCTGATGCTCTTTGTCAGTCGTGTCACACCGCTCCAGTTTTCTAGCATGCCAGATATCCAGTCCCAGTCTCAGACAACAGGGTGACTGGCTCGAAGGGTTGTTCACACATGACGGCAGTCTATCTGCCAACTCACCTCCAACCCAAGGTGGCTCTCAAGATCCTCTGCGACGGCAAAATCGCTTGCAAGACCACACCACAATCATCTGTGGGGCATGCACGCCTTCTGGCTGAACTGTACTCATTCAGTCACTCACACACACACACGCACACGCACACGTGCACACACACACACACACACAAATGACACTGGCATTTTGAAAAAACTGGCATTTAATGGGTTAAAATCCTGAAAATTATGATGGAATTGGTTTTTATGATCAAGATTAAAGCTGGAATAAAGAAAGAAAAAAAAATTGGAAAAATGTATTCTAATAATGTTTCTATTCGTATTCATATGTGATACACAAAAATGTGTGTAATGGTACCACAAAGGGATTCATTTAAAAATCTGACACTGCTCAAAAAAATAAAAATGCATCTGGATCGAAGTTGTTGTTAATTATTGACATATACCAGACTGTGATAAACCCTCCCCCAAAAATCCACTTTGCATTTAGTATTTTATTTCTAATTCACTTATTGTGTTTTTTTCTTATAAAAATGACACTGGCATTTTGAAAAAACTGGCATTTAATGGGTTAAAATCCTGAAAATTATGATGGAATTGGTTTTTATGATCAAGATTAAGGTTGGAAAAAAGAAAGAAAAACAAAATTGGAAAATATATTCTAATAATATTTATATTTGTATTCATATGTGATACACAAAAATGTGTATAATGGTACCACAAAGGGATTCATTTAAAAATCTGACACTGCAAAAAAATCTAAAAATGCATCCGGATCGAAGTTACACAAAAATGTGTATAATGGTATGGAATTGTGCTATCATTTGCAGATGCAGTAAGTGTTAATAATAACCCTCGGGATCATGTGCTCCCCTCATATCGTACCTCTCAGTTCACCCTTCAGACTGTCACTTCGTCTGTTGTTAAGGAAGTGTTTCAAACTATTGATTGCAGGAAAGCAACTGGGGGGGATAATTTAGACCCTTATTTCTTAAAGCTCTCTGCCCCTATTATTACTAATCAAATTACACATCTGTTTAATCTCTCCATTTCTACTGGAGTTATCCCTCAGGTCTGGAAATCTGCACATCTAGTCCCACTGCGTAAGGGTGGTGATAAAAATTATCTCAGCAACTTTCTGCCCATTTCCAAACTCTGCTGTCTTGCTAAAATCCTAGAATCTTTAGTTAATAATCAGCTCAAATCATTCCTCCCAAGTAATTCTGTGTTAAACCCACATCAATCTGGTTTCAGAGCAAAACACAGTACTGTCACTGCTACCACTTTAGTTATAAATTATATCATAACTGCTGTCGATAAAGGTAAATACTGTGCTGCACTTTTTGTTGATCTATCCAAAGCATTTGATACTGTTGAGCATGCTCTGCTCCTACAGAGACTACATGATATTGGTGTTGATTGTAATTCCTGTAAATGGTTTCAGGACTACCATTCTCACAGGCAGCAGCGTGTGATTTTGGGAAATGACTGTTCTACATTTTTACCCCTGTTAAAGGGGGTACCACAAGGTTCAATTTTAGGTCCTGTCCTCTTCATTATTTATATTAACAATATCACATCCTCCATAACAAATTGTAATGCCCATCTGTACGCGGATGATACAGCTCTGTATTGTTTTTCTAACACCGCACACTCAGCCACCCGAATCTTACAACAAGCCTTTGACAACTTGCAAAATGCACTGTGTAATTTAAAACTATAGTACTGAATGCAAACAAAACCAAATACATGCTGTTCTCCAGAGCCAGAGATATTGTTGATACTGCTGATAATGCTACTCTAAATGGTAACAGTATTGAGAGGGTATCACAGTATAAATACCTTGGTATCTGGTTGGATCAAAAAGTCACTTTTAAATTTCACATAAACACACTTGTCAGGAAGTTACGACAAATAACTGGATATTTGTACAAAAATATAGTTAGTTTTCCCAAGTTCAGTAGGAAGCGAATAATTGAGGCTGTTTTCATGTCTATTCTGGATTATGGTGACATCATCTATAGACACACCTCTGCCTCCACTCTTAAACCCTTGATTCGGTTTATCACTCCGCCCTGAGATTTATTACCGGTGACAGTTATTCTACACATCATTGCATTCTATATCAAAAGGTCGGGTGGACATCTTTAACAGTTAGACGTAACAGACATTGGTTTCTATTCATCTACAAAGCTCTTAATGAAAACTTACCGTCATACAATCTCCTCCTTATTAAACTGATCCAATAGTCATTATTCCACTTGCTCAAGTGATTGACTGACACTTGAAGTCCCCTGTGCAAATACTGAGCTTGGGAAAACTAACTTTAGTTTTTGTGCTGCACATACTTGGAACACCTTACAGCAAACGCTTCAACTTGATGCACTTGTATCTATAGGCCAGTTTAAAACCATGATTACAAACTACTTCACTCTTGAATGTAACTGTTTTTAACTGTTCTGTTGTTTGATTGTCTGAGCCATGTGTGTGATCCTCTCATTTGTATTTGTATATGTGTGTATGTATGTGTGTATATTTGTGTGTATGAGTACATACATGTGATTGTATGTGGTGTCTACGTATGTTTATGTGTATATGTATATGCCTGTATATATATTTGCTCTTGCTTTGTTTTGTTATCATATTTATTCTGTTCTAGCTATACTCTCAACATCATTGTAAATGAGAGCGGTCCCTCAATGATTTCTCAAGATTAAATAAAGGTTGAATGAATGAAAAAGAATACAATACAATATAAAACAAAAGAGTGGTGCAGGAATGAGCCCTAAAATCAAGAAATGAGTTAGCATTTTGAAGTCAATGGGTTTTTGGTTAGATGTCTGAAATAAGGTCCTTGCTTAAAGGGAAATTTCGGTTTATTTCAACCCATCTCCTATCGTCCTAAATTTGGTTCAAGTGACTAGTGACATACAGATAATAGTTAGCATGTAAGCCATTAGCCTAGATACAGCCGAAGCGTCAGACCTGTTAAAACGTAAGAGAACGGGCATACCTTCAAGTGCAAAGTCAGTCCACTAAACAAGCTTTTTTCCACAAAGACCGCCTCATATCGTGAGGATAAATGTCAGAGAACATATAGAAAACGACATGTAAACGTGTTGTCTTACCTTACCGGTGTGCTGCCATGTTTGTTTACAATGTAGCTCTGCTTTCCAAAGCGCGGCCGAAATATCGCGAGAACAAGCAGCGATCTCATAGCGTGCCTGAAAAAGCAGCAACAGCTGGAAGGCAGAAC
>NC_065523.1:1819702-1830590 GCF_006386435.1 Epinephelus moara | reverse complement strand
AGGTCTGACGCTACGGCTGTATCTAGGCTAACGGCTAACATGCTAACTATTATCTGTATGTCACTAGTCACTTGAACCAAATTTAGGACGATAGGATTGAAATAAAGCAAAATTTCCCTTTAACACAAGTTTAAGGGACATTCACATTTTGTTCTGTAACATAAAATACATCAGTAAGTACCTCCCTCATGATTTTTAAAGCATTTAGGCAGTGGTGTGAGGTAGTTACAATGGGCCCCAGTGCATGCTAGCTGCTATTTATGCACCTAAACTAGTTTCCGTATAATGATGATTATTATCTCATCACATGATCGAATGAAGACTTAACACTGGGTAACACCAACATACATATTACCCAGAAATCATCATGGCATATATGTATATAACAATATACAGAAAATAAGGAATTATTCATTTAACTGAATAGTTTTTTAAAAATAGCTTATTTATAGTTTATGTAGAATAAGCATATAATTTATAAAAATGTTGTTATAGATTGCTACTGACTATTTTACAAAAGAAAAAAGAATCAAAACAAAAGAAAACCATGATGGGAATGGGTTTGATTCATTCAAAGGCATTTATAGCCTAGCAATTTGCTCTATTTTTTTAATTTAATGAGAGTGTAAACACAGGCATATAAGGTGGCCATCTGAATTACTCACAAGACCCCACTCTCTCTATGGGTCCCCTCACCTCATGGGCCCCAGTGCAACCACCCCGCCTGCTCTGTCAATATTTATACCCCTGCCTTTAGGTGTCTGAAGACGATTGCTAACAAGTGGCTAAATGAGACTGAAGAACGTCACCCCAACACTGCTTCACAGCCTTGTGGTGGTGGCGATGTGGCGAAGTCATATGTAACTGTAGTGTAGGTTGTTTATAGCCGGACGTTAGTTTTTATTTCTGGTGATTGCATTTAAGCTTCAAAAATCATAGAAGTGTTGTTCATTTGTGAAGATTATCTTGCTGAGTAAAACGTTTAAGTATCATAAATGTTTCTTTACCACAGAGCTTATTTTGTGCAATAATCCAAAATCCAATGGAAAACTTCCATAGGCTTTTTGGTGAGGGAACCAGGGCAATGCTAGCTTCCACGTTGGCCTACAGAAAAACCCCATCCCTGGTGCACTCTGCAGAAGAAAAACTGCATACTAAAGAGCTGTAAGGAAGGCCTGGTTGACCAAAGTTACCATTTTATTCTACATACCTAAGTTGGCTGGGCAAAAACAATTCTCCGTAAATGTTATCATTTGAGTGAGTTTACAAGGCTGACCTCTGTCCGCCTTTGTTCTTGGCTTTGTAGCAGTAGATTCCCAGCACAGTGGCAATAACAGCGAGGACTAGGACAGCCAGGATCCCTGCCACCAGCCCTGACACGTCCACTCCGGGTGCATTCCCTTCAAAGACAAACACCATTAACATCAAACCATTGCTTCTTACACAGTTCTCACACCAAACAGTCAGCTAGTCAGTCACTAATCACTACAGCAATGACTTCAGTGATGCCTGTCTTTTTTTGGTTGACTTTTGATCATTGAGACCTACAGTATAAACTGCAACAAATTCTTCCTGTTCGATGCTCCATGCTGTACCAAATATGACACCTGCTGAACCCTGAATTCTGTACTGCTGACGCAATTTCTATTTGCAGCATAAATAAGCAGGCACACATTGCGGGTGTAATCATTTTGACTGCACCCTCACAGAGTAACTGATTACAAACTATAGCCTACTTTAAAAAAAACTTGAGATATTCCAAATAGTCAAAGATACACTTTAAAATTGTGCTGTGGCATTCAATAGCAGAATGTCCTCTACTGACATTCGAGAGGGCATTTAAAGATTTGGTAGCCTGGTAAGACCATCCTGACGACATGAGCTCAAGATTCTGTTTTGCTCTCTGTATCAGTCTGAACTCGCTGCGACTCCAAACACTTTCCAGAAATTAAAAATCCAATCAGGGCCAAACAGGGATCTGCACTGTAGTTGGCAACATAAGTAGCCAATCAGGGACTGGATTGTAGCTGATGATGTAAAATGGAGGCCACAGCTTGCAGAACAGTAATGGCAGCTCCTGAAGCAGCAAGCACTAACTCTAACGTTAGTAGAGTAAACACAGCAATAAGTAAAGTTGTTGCAGAAATAGTCAGAACAAGAACAAGAACAAGAATAAGAACAAGAACAAGAACAAGAGCATGACCTTGCAGTGTTTCTTGGAGAAATTTTTGTTTTTTGCCATTCCTATAACTGGATTTGGCAAACGCTTGATTTATCAACTGGCTCCATTGGTGATAAAAACAATGTTCCCCAGTGTTGTTATGCTGATTGGCTGAAGGAGTTTGTCTGTCAAGGCGAGTAGTCTCGTCCACTAAAAATGTTTGGGGCAGCTGTATCAGTCCAGACTGATGATATGGCCATGCAGTCTCCCATTTCTTGCCAGCGGGTGGGACATTGAGAACAAAGCACATCTCTGAAGCCAAAGCATAGGCAAACTCAGTGGAAGCAGGCTCTTTGGAACGGTTGGTTCGGGTGGAGGTGTCCATCATATCCTTCAAGAAATCTGTGTGGTTGATGAAGGAAAGGCAAAATAAGACATCTATGTAATTACCATCAATAATCCGCTTGCGTAAAATGCTCTGACTGTACAAGGCTGTTGCCGCAGTGGCCCGGTTTCGACTCCAGCCTGTGGCCCTTTGCTGCATGTCATTCCCGCTCTCTCTCCCGCCTTCACTCTGAGCTTTCCTATCAATTAAAGGCAAAAATGCCCCAAAAAATATCTTTGAAAAAAAAAATGCTCTGACTAAATCCAGCTTCTGTGGTTGCAAAAAGGAGGTGGCAGTGTGCGCTGGCCATATTCCCTTGCTAAGGTTGGATGGTGTGATTGCTGGAGTTAAATGGCAACTCTCTTCCATCACCTGGAAGAGAGCTGGTGTTGGAGAAGCGGTGGGCATGGCAGGCTTACATGAGAGTGTTGAAAAGTTTTGATTTGTTGTCCATTCTGTGAAATGGAATTCCTTTATCTTTTAGATTTTTTAAAGAGTGAGTTCAGTGCAGATGGAGATTTTTGATGAGAGCTTTGTTGTCGAGAGGCCTCCCTGAAGGGTGGTGGTGCTGCGACTGGTCGTGTGTTGTGAGGCTGGAGTAGTTGATGGCGGGAAACTTGAATTGTCGTTGGAGGTGATGGAATTGGTGGACTGCAGTGATGGTGATGGACTGGGCTTGAATTGCCTTATCCTCTCTTTTCAGATGAGCGAGGTGGGCTGGGAGATGCAGAGGATTCATCAGGTGCCTTATACTCTTGAATGTTGAGGAGGGATGAACCGGCAGGATACAGACCACAGAAGAGACTATGTTGAGGCTTGGTGGACTCACTTGCTCCCTGGTCTAGTTTTGAATAGCAGAAAGCAGGGTCTCAGGCACAAAGGCGGCAGAGGTTTTCGCCTTCTATTGCTGGGTCTGCTGGCATGGGCTGATGGAAACTTTGGAGGTGATCATCTTGATTTCGCATGAAAAGGTCATCGTCCAGTGGGGATAGTGAGATGAATTCCATGGCTTATTCAAGAGATGTTTGAAGGAAGCTTTTTTTCCTCATAGTTTAAGGTAGTAGCTTACTTTTCTGCTCAAAGCAATTGTACATGCTCTCGGCTCTGGCACAGTATGAGAGAGCAAACAAGAGAAGAGTTAGATGGGTATTTACACCGAAGGAGGCACAGTTGAGGTGTGGTCCTGCTCCCTAAATTCTACTAGAAAGCATATAAAAATCAGGGAGTGTAAATTTAACCAAGTAGATGTAATAAATAAAATACAGAAATACTTAGCAATACAGAAATTCTAATAATCCCAATGTTTACTATAATAATCCCATATTTATTGTAGCACATGTATGTTTAATGTAAAAATACTTAATTCTGCTGAATGAGCTTGATGCCAAGGCCCATAGACTACAATAATGGATAATATTCATCTGTCAAAGCATTACCTCCACTGTTGACATAGTTGTTCCAAAATAAATCCTAAAAATGGAAGCAAAGAAAATTTAATTAAGTATCGTCATTAAATAAGAAAAAAAGAAACATCAAGCAGCCACCACAGGACATTTCAGCCAATGTTAACATGCCTTAAAAGTCCCTTTCTCGAATGCAAAACAAAACTAATTTCTAAAGTATTTTTAGGTATTTTTTACATTTGAAATGGATACTACAGATTTACGGTTGTTCACTCCGAAACAGCAAATGCAACAATACAGTGATAATAACTAAACACATGCTATAAACTCCTCATAATGTATGGATCCCTTAAATAAAATCTCCTCACTGTTCACAGCTGTCACAAAATTTAACACAAATATTCAGTTGGCATCAACTCAACCTCAACACTAAAGTCAGGTTTCTCCCTATTTTTGATCTCAATATCATCAGGCTTTACTGACACTTAACATGTACTGCCAAGGCACAAATAAAATGAAAAGGCAGTTAACAAATTAGGTAATTAAATTAGTGAGCAAAATAGAAAAATATATACACAGGACATATAGACATACATATATACATGTATATCTCATATGTCTCATATATGGTTACCTATAAACACGTTTTATATGTGTTCATGTGTAAAAAACAAACAAACAAATAAGTATGGCATAGAGGAGTAAATAAAAAGCAGACTGTGAGCTGTAAGGAGATGAACTCCGGCCTTTATGTGCTGTTGATGTTGTTGTTGTTGCTCTGTCTTCACCTGTCTCTGTGGACAGAGCTGACACAGCTTGTATTTCTCCCTATCTGTTAAAAAGGCTGTAGGATTCTACATCCAAATGAGTGTAGGTTACAGTAAAGACAGACACCCAGCAGCATTACCGTCTGGACTTTGTCCTCAAACACCTCTCTGGCCTCCTCATAGCTGCACATCTCCTCCGCGCACTCCCTCTCCAGATTGTCAGTCACTACTATCTCAAAGTCCCAGCTGTTATAGAGCAGCGAGCGGGACAGGAAGGAGTTTGCTGCCTGCCCGTCCACCAACACTGGATCTCCTGCAGGACAGAGGCCAAATACACTCATGGAGTATACACTGAATGACAACAACAGTATAATCCACGTACATCCCAATATAAAAACACTGTTAAGAACAGAACATTACATTTTAGGTTTGCTGCACCTGATACTTCACTCTACTTAACTTGGACCTGTTGTTCTTGTTCATTGACACTTTTGTTTGCCATTTAGTAGCAGCAAAAGCACAATACACTAATCTTGGCAGTCATATCTGCCAAGTCAGTATAGACAATCTCAACACACAGATGGACAAGGTACAGTACAAACCCTAATAACATTTTTTGGTTGAAACCTTTTGATCATACATGAAAATTTGACCAATTTTAGCAATAGTAATAAGCTAAGACGCTGTTAATTATGAATTACTTGTTAGAGGACGTTGGGACTTTATTATTGTATTATCGCAGCATTTCACACAGGCACATTAGGTGTGACAGACTGTTCTGTATGAAGCAAGGAAAATTCAGATAGAGAAACAAACTGAAAATATTGCATTTTTTACAATTTAGCTTTGCACAGCCATAATCAGGAGTTGAAATGAACAGTTTTGAACAGTGACCCCTAACTTATAGAGTTATAAAAACATTGATCAAATGTTGCATTGTTTATATTTTTGTCTTTGCACAACAATGTCATGCATTGAAATATTCAGTTTTGCACTTTATGACACACTTGTGACTATTAAATAAACCCATCCTCCACATATGAGGACTTTTTACCCCGAAAGTACTCACTGTTCAAAGATAATGGATAGTTTTTATACTTGTCAGGTCCCTCTCATCCCAAATAGCTAGGAAAATTCAAAAATGCATACCAGACAAAAGCTGGGCTCTAAGGAGGGTACAGTACATGTTGGCTGTATACAATTCTATGTTTTTCAATTATAAGTGGGAGTTTTCAGAAAGCTTTTCTCAGTGTTTTTTCTCCTGTACAGAGTACATTCTGTCCTGTAAATCAGAATGCATTTGTTGATACTTAAACTTTCTACTTGAAAGCCACTTGCTGACCAAAGATACTGTTAATTTTTTTTTACTTACACTACATACTTGCACTCCAAATAGCTAGGAGAAATTAAAAATGCTTACCACACAAAAGCTGGGGTCTCAGGAGGTCAAACGAGTGTGGTCACATGCTCTGACATGTTTTAATTTTGTTCAATATGCAGAAACAAGTGAGTGTAATGTACAGAGACTAATAAATGTCTTTTGTGTCATTTTACTTCTGTATTTGAGATGTGATGAGTTCGAACTAAATGTGAACACAAACAATTGTCCATCTGTATAAGTCCTATTGTAATTGCATGACACTTTTTATTGTTTTTGTTTTGTTTTTGGTGCTTGCTGTTTGCCTTTGTATGAACTGACCAACTTGAAGTGAGAAGAGGTGTGGTTTACCTGGAGCATGTCTGTAGATGACAGAGCAGTGGGCCAGCTGCAGCAGGAACAGCAGGGGTATCCACACCACTGACAAGGCTGCCATTGAAGCAAAAAAAACTACACAGAAAATGACAAGGAAGAGCCTCTGAGGAAATTAATCCAACACTCCTGGATAGAGGCCTGAGTATGTCGAGGAAGAGCCTCTAACACTAACCTGTTCGTTAGCTCCTTACTTGGCTGCAGTTTAAACTGTCTATAAAAGCTTTCCAGGAGAAAAATCGCACTTACTCTTCTAGATTTTAAGAAGCCTGTAGACACCAATATTCCCTCAGAGTAAACTTCTTTAAGCTGCGTTTTGTGTTGTAACCGTCAGGCCACAAACAGTTGTGCTGTTTTCCAAGATAAACGTCACATCACAAACCTGTTGGACAGCATACCAGAATGAGGGAGGCGCCTCCACAAACCCGTCTGTCAGCTCACAGCCCACTGGCTTTGCATGTGCACACTCAGTTGAGAGTTTTTAGGAAACAAATAAATCAACACCTCTCAGAAACAATATAACAATGTAACATTGCTATAGGTCCATATTTTAATAATATGGACCTAGAGCTACCTGGACTCACAGCAAAACCCCCCTGAACATCTGGATCACAAATAAGGTGAGCACACATTATGTTATCACAGAAAAAAACGTGAGCACACATTAACAGGTGCTAGGCAAACAGCCTGTCTCCAACATGCCAAACTTTGTTGAGGAAACACTCATTTGTAACATGAAACTGTATTATTTGATGTTTTACCAGTTAAATTCACGGGGTCTGTTTGTTTTAGGAGAGGAAGAGACCTCTGTGGATAATTCGACTTGCAGTAAAAAAAAACCTGAACGTCTGGATCAGAAATAAGGTGCGCACACATTAAGTTATTCGAGAAAAAAAGGTGAGCAGACATTAGCAGGTACTAGGCTAATAGCCTGTCTCCAACATGCCAAAGGGTGTCAAAAAAACACTGATTTGTAACATGAAACTGCTGCATTCAGTATTTTTACAGGTTTGAATCACCTGGTCCGATTATTTTGGAGAGGAAGAATATAAACCCCCTGAACAATGAACACAATTCTAACTGGGAGAAGTTACAATCTGCAATCCTCATCGCTAGATGCCAAAAAATCTCCCTAAATCTCACACACTGTCTCTTTAATTGTCAGATAATTGATTAAATGAATTGTACAATCTGCATCATTTAAACACTTGACATAACTAACTAGGTGTTACTGCATTGCACCATCGCACAAGGGGACTCTGCTGAACCCAGCAGTGAGCACAGCTCCAGTCGTGTTGCTTCTGAAAGGGCCGTAGGGTTATCTAATCTTACTCTCTTTCTGGTCAAAATCTAGTTTTAAATTATTTTGGTTGATATTGTGCTCATATGGTGCATTTTCTAAATAAAATAGTTTGGTAATTAAATTATCCCAAACTGACTGATCCTGCTTTGATAAGAGTGGAGAGGTGATCCCTCTCTCTGTATTTGATGCTGATTGTTGGGGAGATATTCCATTTTCCTCACTATCTAAAACTGGACTGAAAGTAAAAATCTAACCATGAACTCTTGAAAGCCAGACTCACATACTGAGGTTTTTTTAGTTCAAATGCACGTGTTTGGGAAGTACTGAGCATATGGCTGGATAAATGAGACTTTGCTTAAACTGCATGAGTTGTATAGAGATTGCAAACTGATATATAGGTTCGCTGTTGTTAAACTTGGTTCCCAATCAATCAATAAATCAACACACAACATGGTCATTTTGTGGGTGAGGTATTCCTTTAAGCACAGACAGCTGTACAATGTGGTGTTTCACTCTGGGTTAAACATGCATTGACCAGGGCAGGCCTGGAATTTCGTCATTTTAGGGACAAGGCCACTTGGCCTTTCGTGTTGTCAATTTTTTGAGGGCACAAAGGCCAAAAGCCAGGGCAGCAAGGCCATAAAATAAAACAACGATTTTAAGTCCACATCCATAATGAATTTAATTTAAGGACTAAGGATGTATAACTATAGTGAAATGAATAAATAAAATGAGCTCAAGTAATAATAATGAGTATAATAAGTAATAATGTGATTTATTTAATAGTACTAATAAACCCAATGTGTTATAATATAGAAAAACCAGGTTTATGTATTTATAAGCAAACAATCTGGAATATAGTCCTAAATATTTTTTGAGTGTACATGATAAACTGATTCACTGAACAAGACTGGCTTACAATTATTTTTGATGTGTTGTTAGATAGCTAACAAACAAACTACATTAGGGCTATTCAATTACTATTTCAACTGGGCTGCATTTCAAAACCAGATAATGTCGATGGGCCACATTTTTAGCAGTGAGCAACCGATCCACTTTTTTTTTGCATACACATATATATTTTTATATATACAGGCATGGCCCTCCTCAACATAATGCAGAAACAGACTAAAAAAGGGCTATCAATGCACAGAAGCATAATAAGTGAAATTAACAGTATCTAACAACACACTATCTCTACCAACATCTCCCTCTCTCCTCTCCTCCACACACACACACACACACACACACACACACACACACACATGCACACACCTTATAGGTCGGTTACACAGGATATAGTTTTATACAGTCCATGGCAGCAACAGTCATGTTTACAACAACAAAGTCACTATTTAAACCCAATAATATCTCACTGGAATATAAATATTCCTCCTGATATCACAATACTGATTGAAGAAAGTCACATATCACATTATCAAGACAAAACATCAGTATCAGTCATTCATCCTGCTCTCTGTTCCTCCTCTACTGAGGACACTCACTATCTGCAGGTCGGCTGCCTCAGGTACATCTTCATATAAAGTGTTAGCCTACATACAGACAGCTTTCATTTTAGTTTGTCTTTAACACTTTGCTGGTAGCCTCGCTACTCGCGAGCGCGAATGAAAGACTGTGGACAGAGCAGATTGAAATATGGCTTTCTACATGCTGATCACATGTATTGATAAAGTATTGGCTTGGCTGGCGGAGTTTTTATCGCACTTAATTACAGTAACAAGCGTAGGCCTAGTTGTCGTTAATTAGAGTAATCTTGAATTTATATTCCCTTCATCTGCACCGCGGCCCTGACGCTGCAGAATGATGATAGGCTACATGAAACCGAAACTTTAAAAAGTAACGCCGATAATGGCAGAGTTTACTATTATTACGGTGTTGATTAAATTTACGTTGGGTTGTTTAACCTCTAGTTTCACCAACTGGGTGTGGCCAGGCGGATTTTGCAAGTTTGGCACGCCGTGCACGCTGGCGCAGCTACTCCTCTTTCCCACCTCCGTCCCTCCTACCTGCGCAAGTGGGAAAGAGGGAGGAGAGAAGGCGTGAGTGGGTTTTACACAGCTGATTCACATCACACCAATCAAATGAGCCCCTCTCCTCGCCCTTGAATGTGGGTATTTATTGCATCGGCCATGCACGCTGGCGTAGCTACTCCTCTTTCCCACCTCCGACCCTCCTACCTGCGCAAGTCGGAAAGCGGGAGGAGAGAAGGCATGGAGTGGGTTTTACACACATCACACCAATCAAATGAGCCCCTCTCCTCGCCCTTAAATGCGCCGCGCGAAGGCATAATGACAGTTTACTCAATTCGCCATGGCAGAAGAGAGCAGCAGCGTCAGACGGCCAAACTTCTCCCAGGAGGAAACTGATGTTTTGGTCCGGGAGGTCCAAGCTCGCAGGGTCCGAATATACGGAACTGCGAGCAGACCTCCACAGGCTGATGATGCAAAGGTAGCCTGGGAGGAGGTCACCACAATCGTAAATCAATGTTACGTTTCTCTCGTGCGCGTGCTCTCTCTTTCTCTCTCGCAGTCTCACTCTGTTTCTTTTCTTTTGACTTTTCTAAGATGACAGATGCTGAATATATACTCCCTATCTGATGCTGTGGCTGTTTGTGGTTGGCTGAGAGGGATGTGAACTCATTAGTTTGCAGCTGT
This sequence comes from Epinephelus moara, assembly GCF_006386435.1. Lineage (NCBI taxonomy): Eukaryota > Metazoa > Chordata > Actinopteri > Perciformes > Serranidae > Epinephelus > Epinephelus moara. The sequence continues at coordinate 1,820,146 of NC_065523.1, read as the reverse complement.
GTTAATCAAATCAGGTTGCGTTTCCATTACGTGTGCCAAACGTGCCAAACGGTGGCAATCCCCTTTGATCTGACATCAGATGTGACGGGAGAGTCGATATAGAGATACATTTATGTGCTGATTGCAGATAGTTGCATTGAATAGTGGTTTTGGGGGTATTTATTGCATCGTTAATGTGCCTGACATTCTGGAAACCTGCCTGTGAGGTTTTGGTGACGTGTGCGCACTGTCCGCCGGTCAGCCAAACTTCCACTTCCACCGGCTGCGCTCCGCCTGCGCTGACAGTAGACCTGGGGCCTGTATCACGAAGCGAGATCAACCTTTCCTAGGTTACCCAGACCTATCCTGGGTTGACTAACCCTAACAATGGCAATCAGGATAATCGGTATCACGACGCTGGATATCAACTCGGTAACTCAACCCAGGGTTGCTTTATCAAGAGCC